>NW_008652274.1:61864-67217 GCF_000695815.1 Acanthisitta chloris | reverse complement strand
GTCCTCCTGCCGCACCGTCCGGGAGCTGCCCCGGGGCTGGGGGTGGCACACGGGGTCGGGAGGCTCCGGGGTGGGTGGGGAATGGCCCTGGGGCTGCAGGACCCACCACCCTGCTGGGAAGGCACAGCAGGACCCGCATCGTGTTCCTCGTAATAACGATAATAATTATCGATAATAAATCACCGTGAGTTTAACTTAGGTGCAGCTCTCATTAGCTGTGCCCGCGATGATGTGGCCACAGAAGATCCAGGTAGTTCAGGGTGAAAAGAGCCTCGTGCATGAAGTTATTTGAAATGTGCTATCTGCTTTTGGCCACACACCTTAAACCATGTGTTGTTATTTAAATCACTGTGGCTTTCGCTTAGGTGCAGCTCTCAGTAGCTTTGCCCCTGTAGCTATAGAAGCTCCAGACAGTTCAGGGCAAAAAGAGCCTCGTGTAGTAAGTTATATGAAATGTGCTGCCCATTTTTGGCAACACACCTTAAAACAGTAGTTTTCTAAGTCATTAAACAAAAAAGGTGTGTAAGAAAATAAACATTTTTGTGCCTACATAAATTGTCCTAACCATGGGCCTCTTTTAGGAGTACACAGAATGCTCCACTTGGGTTATTCCTGCTCTGTTTGGAGCATTGGCTCTCCATGGGAGCAGCTGGATCAGTGTTAGCCCATAAACAAATACTCTGTGACTCAGATGGCTCCTCCACAACTGTCATTCACACCATGTCCATCCCAGATTCTTAAAAACTCTTCCAATTTTATCCCTGGAATAGCTCTGATTCTTGGCTGACAACATGTTCTTGGTCTCCTTCACTTGTGGCTTCTTTAGCAGCTGTTTGAGAGTGATTCCTGGAGCTATTTTGGGGAGGTGGTAAGCAGAGTGTGCTGTGGGCAGGTTCTCACACTAAAGGCTCCTTGTGTCCTGAGGAATAAGGGGACAGGGGTGTCTTTCTCCCATTAACGTGCATGGAAGTGGGCAAAGGGTGTCAGCCAGCATGAATCAACTTCCAGAACTGAGACCCAAGTTTGCCACTGGATGAGCTTTCTCTCTTTTTATGTAAAAAACTGTGTTATAGAATCACAAACTCTTATTTAGCCTTTCTGAAATAGATGGAAAACTTGTGTCTGAGTGAGATTGCTCAGGTTATTATCTGCAGCTTACATGAAAAAATTGGATTTGGAGCTTGGAACACAAACCAAGTGGTTTTTTTTTTTTCCTGCCTCTTTTGTAACCTCAAGGTTTTGGCTAAACATTATAGAAATTCAACTGTGGCCTTCATTAGAGCTGAACCACTGTTCTGTATTAACCAAGGCTTGAGAAGTCTCTACCCATCAGAAAAATGAAGCCATAAAGAAGGAGCTTTAGCCAAAGTACCAGAAGCAACAGCTTGTTGGAAGAAAAAAAACTTCTTTATCCTCCTCATATCTTCTCACATGAGACAGGATCAGCTTTTCTGTCTGACAGTTTTCCCTGCATCCTCCTGAGATGCTTTCACTACCATATTTCTCTGTGGCTGAAAAGTCTTCTGGCTGTTTATGCTGTGCTTCTTACCTGCAGAAATTAAGTCCCTTT
Source organism: Acanthisitta chloris (assembly GCF_000695815.1). Lineage (NCBI taxonomy): Eukaryota > Metazoa > Chordata > Aves > Passeriformes > Acanthisittidae > Acanthisitta > Acanthisitta chloris. The sequence goes on along the minus strand of NW_008652274.1, from coordinate 65,647 downwards.
TTAATTTTTATGTCTTTTTCCCCCATTCTGCCTGGACATCATAGTTCCATTTGGGGATCACTGGTTTATTATCCTGGGGTCTCCCTATATGCTCAGTTTCCCCAGGCTTTGCTGCTTCTGCTGCTCAGAGCTTTCCATGAATGAATTGCAGTTGTGCAGTTCATTAAAAATGGCAAATCTGTTTAATGACTTAAAGGAACAACACACCTATATGAAAAACACAACGCGAACAACCTAAACATGTTTGATGGCAGGTGGAACTCTTGATGTAGGGTGAAGCTCTGTAAAACTTGGGTTTTCTCTTGGGTTTTGGAGATAATGGGATCATTTTTTAAACTGTGCCTGAAATATTTGGTCTGTGTTCTCTAATTAAGTCTTGCAGTGAGTTAAGAGTGATGCAGAGCCTGTCACTTCAGAGGTCAGTTTTGTTTCCTTTAGCAGCAAGTAGGTGTCTCTGAGTTTCTTGTGACCTGAGCACTGAGAGAGGGAGAGACTTTTAAATGGTGACCAAGCACCATGGCAAAGCCATGCAGGGACAGGTGCAGATCACTGGTTGTGTTTACAGCTATAATTATTTATTTTATGTCTTCTAGTGGTACCTGGGTTAATTTTAGACCAGCTGGTGCTGGAGGAGGCTGACAGGGTCACCACAAGGGCTTTGCTGGTTGGCTCAGTGTGAGAAATTCAGAATGTGGAAGTGTATGGGGACACTTGGGCCTCCCATTTGTCTTTTTGAAGTGTTACTGAGTGGGAAAAGGATCATTCTCTTTCTAGTGTGAAGTAAAGAAACCAAGTGTGACTCCTTGTATCAAACAGTGGTTTATTTTTAGCTTCTTCTTGTGATTTATCCTTTATAAAAAGACAAATGATTCCGTGTTCTAACAGTATGAATGATTTCAGATTTCCCTGGACTATTTTGTGTGCTAATTTGCTAGAAAAGCTACAGTAAAACTGAAGTTTTTCATCTTGTCTGGCAGAAATCCCACCCTGTGTCTGTGTGGGGGAGAGACTGAGGAGCTGTTAGGATTAATTATTGAAGGAGAGCTCCAATTAAGGATGAGCAGTCCGGAAGCCCTCCAGTAAAATAATCACTGACATTCTTCTTTTCATTAGTAATGTGTTGTATATTCAAAAAGCCCAAACTGGCATCTTGATGTTGGTTTCAGCTTGGAGACTCTTCTTCCTCCTGGGGGTGTTCTCCAGCCTGTCATAAGCATAAATTCCCAGAGTGTATTCCACAGACCTGCTGAATTGCTTTGCTTTATGTGTCTGCAGATGGTAAAAGCCAAAGACAATGTAGTTGTGATGTCTGAGCCTGTTTGACTTCCCTGAGCTGTGGGTTATGATTAGGAATAGTGACTTTTTACAGGAAAGGAGTTTTATTGTAGTGAAAATGTACAGTAATGGAGGTGCCTATTGCTGCCCTCAACTCCTGCAGTATTTATCAGCTCCTATAGATTAGGAAATCTCTTTCTGGTTGCTTCTCTCTAATGATGAACATGTGGAATTAAGCCAGGTAACCCTAGAAAATCTCAGCTTGATGTGATAAGACTTGAGGAAAGAGAAACATTTAATGGGTAATTCGAGATGTTCTTTCCTCTCAGTTTACATTTTATGGGAGTTCCTATAATAGTTCATCCCAAGTTTTTGTTTCTTTGCCAAATGGAAAGGCTAAAGATATATAAAGCAAAAGGAGTTGCACGATGCAGTGCAATTAAAATCAGAGCTATATAAAGAAATGGAAATGTTTGCTTAGGAGGAACCTGCTGGAGAATTGGTAGGAGCTGTTTGACATAGCTGCTGAAGTGCGTGGTGAGCTGCAGCTTTTCCAGGCTTTCACAAATACTTCTGTCTGCCCTCCACAGCAAGGACTTAATTTAGCCCCGGATTCTTGACAGATCATTCAACTTTTTGCTGATGTGATGGCCATGATTTGGGTAATTTGGATCAGTCAGACTCTGTGCCCATGAGTGCAGCCCTGAAAACAAGACCTGCCAGGTTAGGTCAGTGCTCTCTCTCTCTCTCCGTGACAGCTGAGCAGTGTGTGGCTGGGCCAAAACGCTTCTGGTGGCAGCCAGAGGTTGGGGTACAGAGGTGTTCATTGCTCTGTGGTAAACAGGAGCCTCAGACAGTGCCTTTTGTCATTCCCACGATGACTCCTGGGTGAGGACTCACAGGAAGAAGGAACGTGCTGGGGTGAGCACTCAGGCTCCTGTTGCACCACATTCCTCCGGCTCACGTGTGGCCCCTGGCTCTTATGCCAAGCACCTGCATTTGGTTTTGGTTTGTTTTGGAAGGAAGACAGATATTTTTGCTTCACTACAGAAGCAGCAGCCAATAGTTTTGTTGTTGCTCTAATGCTCATGTCATCTGGAAGGATTATTACACACTCTCTGTACACAAAGATAATCACGAAGCTTTCAATTTCAATGCTTGAAGGGAAAAAGTGAAGCATTTTAAAGTTATACCTGAAATTAGACTCAGAATTGAGCAGAGAGGGAAGCCCAAGGTGCCATCCTGTCAAGGCTTAGTGTACTTTTCTCTCTAAATAAAAGTTAGACATCCCTGAAATAAAGAACTTGATGGGTTGTAGCTAAAATCATGGAATCATGAAATGGTTTGAGTTGGAAGGGACCTTAAAGATGATCTCGTTCCACCCCCTGCCATGGGCAGGGACACCTTCCACCAGCCCAGGCTGCTCCAAGCCCCATCCAACCTGGCCTGGAACACTTCAGGGATGGAGCAGCCACAAATATTAGACTTCTGTTAGGATGAAGCTGTCAGTTCTATGTGTTGCAGAGAGAAATATAACGAATTTGGTTTTGTAGCTGGACTTAACCCAAGACACATTTTTAGGCACAGATCAGGACAGTGCTGTAACATCCCAAGCACAAAGGGGAGCTGGGAAGCCACATGCTGGCAGAACACAGAGCACATGTGCTATTTCTTGCTGTTGAAATCTCTTGGCTGCCTCTTGCTGTTGCTCTTAACTGTTAGCTTTGTCACTTCATGCTTTATTGTCTTTTCTCAGTCTGCATCATTCATACCTTCTTTAAATGTATTTCTCAAGACATTTTGGGACATGGAGGAGGGCAGTAAGTGACTGCTGCATATTCAGAGGGTGAAAACACAGGATGATGAGTGCTTAAAATTTCTTCTGATCTGTTTGTTGCAGTTCCCATACCTCAGCAAAGCAGAGCTGAAGCACATTTGGGTCATGGACTATCTCAGATAGTACTATTAGTTTCTGCAGTGACTAAAGGTTTTGAAAGTACTCTGCTTTTTGTGATATACAAAATACTGACACTGCTAAGCTATAAATCTAGAAATAGCAAGTAATTTGCTTATAAGTTTGATACTGCAACACTCTGATGTCTCTTTAGCTTGGAAGTTCTGTTGCAATTCCTGTGAGACACATGTTCTAGAATCCTGCAAGAGTTTTGTACATTTAGCCATTAGTTCCCAAGATGAAGACAGATAGTTGAGGTTTGGAGAATCCCACAAGCTTCAGCCCTTTTTTATCATTTCAGACAACTTACAGTGCTGTGTTGTGCAAAATGGCAATAAAAGCATTTAATCTCTTCCAGGTTTTCAGACAAGAAGGAAAGGCTGATGCATCTTAAAACCAAACAGAGAGAATTCCAAAAACAGTAAGTTGTAGTTTATTTTCATTCAATAACTACAAGAATTCTGAGAAAAAAACCCAGAAGTCTCTCTATAACAAACTGTTGCTGGAGACAGACATAGTCCAGATAGTCATAAAACTTTCAATCATGTTTTTTC
>NW_008652274.1:41286-61851 GCF_000695815.1 Acanthisitta chloris | reverse complement strand
GAAAGAGATAACTGATCAGCTGGTGAGTTGCTCAAAGTGTCCCAGTTTTTCAACTCTCTGAATTCCTAGATCTCATAGTTTGAAATTAGAGTTTGCCTTGAGGGCCTTGTGTTGCTCTCCCCAAAAAGCCTGTTGTGAGCAGAACTGAAGTTGGCTCTGCGAGCAGAGTGTTCCAAGCCATCAGTATTTTTCATTTCTCACTAGATATTTGTTCAATAACTGATTTTACTGATTGACTTATGCTAAGCATTCATTTTGTTTGTGCCATTCTTCTGTGCACATAACACTGTATGAAATATTTAGTTGTTTGATCCATTTAAGAGCATCTTGCTACTTCTGCACTAAAGCTGCTGCCTCTGTTGTTAATCATTACTCACTGTGTTTGAAGTCCTTTGTGCCCTAGAGTTGCTGAATGTTCTTTTTTCAGAGATGGAAAATAATGTCTTGCAAGATGAGGATTGAGCAGCTGAAACAGACCATTTGCAAGGAAAATGATGAAATGACAAGACGTGAGTAATATCTGAGCTGCTTTTGTGATGTGGAAATCTCCCTGTGTCTTAGAGTGAAAAATCAACAGAGGTGAACTGGAGCATTAGGTTTTAAAAATGGGAAATTTCCAAGCCCTTATTCCTTAAATCAACTTGAAGGCAAATTAGTGAGATGATTTTTAGCCTTTTTATGCTTGGGTTTTAATTAGCAAACAGCAGCCATTATTCAGTTGGATGGAGATGGTTTTGCAGCAGCTTTAAAAGTAAGTGCTTAGCAGGCTGTGACTTTGGCTGTGTCCCTAGAGGTGGCTTTATTCAGTGTAGTGTCTCTGATCACTTGCTCTTGATAAAGAGGAGCAAACAGCTCTGCAGCTGTTACAGATTTCATGTCACTGATGAATTTTAACCCACACCTGTCTAAAAATCCTACCTGAGCAAGAGGCAGTGAAACACAGTGTAGGCTGCAGAGTTGCTCCATTCAGAAACCTCAGGTTTGCAACTCATTAGATTTTTTACACTCAATTTGGAGGGTCATTTTCCAGAAGAGAATATGCAGCACCTACATGCAAAGGAAATAGAGGAAGCATATTCAGAAGCACATTGATTAAATCAGGGGTGTTTTTATGGCTTGAAATTCAAGAGGAGCCTTACAGAGAGTGGAAGCAAAGGCATAACCCGAGCATAGTCATGAAAGAGTAGCACAGGCTTGCAGTGATAGCATCACAAAGGCTGAGATGCAAAATGATTTCCAGTTCATAAGGAGGTTGGGTAATGACAGTAGGAAAGGTATAATAAGAAAACGGTGAGGGAGTAGATGAGACTGTTGATTAACAGGAAAGAGAGGAAATAACAGTGCAGAGAAGTCTGAAGTGTTTGGCACCTTCTTTGCTTCGTTTGCTTGCAAAGAAAATGTGATCAGCTGCTTAGCCAGATGAAATTTTTCATCATGGGAGGACTGCACGTGAAGAGAAGGAAACAGCTAATGTTATAATGTTGCAACGAGGCTGGTGAATGGACTAGAGCACAAGTGCCATGAGGAGAGGCTGAGGGAGCTGGGGGTGTTCAGCCTGGAGAAGAGGAGGCTCAGGGGAGACCTTATCACCCTCTACAACTCCCTGACAGGAGGTTTGAGTCAGGTGGGGGTTGGTCTCTTCTCCCAGGCAACCAGCAGCAGGACAAGAGGGCACAGACTCAAGCTCTGCCAGGGGAGGGATAGGTTGGATATTAGGATGAGATTTTTTACAGAGAGAGTGATCAGACATTGGAATGTGCTGCCCAGGGAGGTGATGGATTCACCATCCCTGGAGGTTTTCAAGCTGAGACTGGATGTGGCACTTAGTGCCATGGTCTAATAATAACAGTAGGGATGGACTTGATGATCTTGGAGGTCTCTTCCAACCTGATTGAGTCTATGATTCTATGCTTTGGGTTATGTCACCAAGGCCTTCTGGAACTAAAGGAACAAGCTGAGGTAGTCTGTGGAACACTTGGGAACACATGAGAGAGTGAGGATATCCCAAGAAACAGAGTGAAAACAGTACCTGTTTTCAAAGGATGGAGGAAGGAAGAACCTAAAACTGATGACACATCCTGTTATAAGCCTGTGGCCACTTTACAGGTAGCTAGAAGAAAAGGTAATTAAAAATAAGCACCACCTGGTTATGAATGGGCCATGTCAAATCAACCCCTTGCCTGGGGATCAAGTGGTCTAGTGAAGGATGAAGCAGAAGCTGCACATACCTTGGCTTTGGGCACTACCCAAAACTGTCTGATGAGCAAACAAAGACATTTGCTCTGGGTGTAACCCCTGCAAGGTCAGCACAAAAGGTTAGAAAAGCTGTGTGCAAAGAATGCTGACACTGGTCAGACCAAGGAGGTGAGACAGGTGGAGCTCAGCAGGAGTTAGTTCCTGGCCCAGTTCTGCTTGGTATTTCCCATAATAGCTCACATGGTGGAATGGAAGGTGGAGTGAAGGAAGCCAAAGTGGATGATGCTGTGAATTCTGTGGAGAGCAGGATCATATTTGGAATCCTGAAGGTAAATGGACAACATCATCTGAAAAGAACAAAGTCAAGTGCATGTCATTTAGAAAGAGAAGCATAACCCCAAAGTGGGGGATGGTGGTGAGATTTGGCAGGAAGTGATCTGGGAGATTGCAAATGAAATAAAAATTATCAACCTCACGCTACTCCATGAAGGTTCAGACCCTGTTCTGGGTTAACTAGGTGTCTGTTTTAGATGGAGGCAGTTATCCTGCTGAGCCATATTGTTGTGGCCTCAGTGAGACTCTGGTGTCCAATCTGAGCAATTTAGGAAAGATAAAATACAAATCAACTGGAGAAAGTCTGGAAGAGAGAGGGAGTAAAACACAAGGGATGGCCAAGAAAATTGAGGTTTGGTTTAGAGAAGAGGAAGGTCAAGAAAAACAAGCTTTTCAGTAGGCAGAGGATTCTTATGAAGGAGATTATGACTACTTTTTCTCTTTAGCCTGTGAAGAAAGGAGAAGAGGAAATCAATGTGACTTTGAGGCACTTACCTTTTCTCTGAGGGTGGCAGAATGTTAGGACCAACCAGGGAGTGGAATTCCTCCACTTTTCTACTCTTCTGTGAAGTGTATTATCTGCAGCTTTTGCAGCTTCTCTGACTCACAGTGAACTTGATTGGATTTAACCCATGAACTGAGCTAGCTATTGCCCAACTGACTTCTTAGCTCAGTGACCCCAAAACTGCTCTTGCAGACAGATACAAAATTAACTCTTGACACAAGTAGCCAGTAGGTCAGGAACCCAACTTGGTTCACTCTTGGGCCACATTAGAAGGTGTACAAAGGTTTCTCTTCTCCTGGAGGTGGCACAGTTTAATTTTCAGAAATAAGAACAATTTCTAGAACATTGGGTTCCTGCTTTTGGAACTGACTCTCCTGGAGACCTCAATAGCTGGTGATGCTTGAAATAATGTTTTAAAACCTGTGTTTGCCTTCTGCCTGTGGAGAACAGTTCAAGGAGAGAGGCTTGTACATACCTGGCAGAGCTTTCTGGGCAGAGGTCAGTGTGCCTGGGCTTGCATTTCCCAGGCAGCTCAGGTGTGTGGGGCAGAGTGGTGTCCTGTAATTACCCCTGGGGACAGATTTTTAATCACCTCATAAAGTGGGTCATCAAGCAGAGGTGCCATGCAAAGAGAACAGTTGTTTCTGCTCTGAGACTGCTGAAGAGGAAACGTGTGCAGAGTTCTCCCCTGCTCTCAAATATTGGACCTGCAGGGAAGGGAGTTCACTGGGAAAAAAGAAGCCTTTCAAGTACCACATGAGTGTGAAAATTGAACAGATGGATGTTTTCCTCCTCCTCTGTCTCTTATTCTTCATGCAAAGGGGGAGACTGGGAATATGAACACAGGTGTTAATTGATTTCCTGTTGATGTTACAGGAATGCTTAAAGGCAATGGAATTACAGCTGACACATAGGGATTGCTTAGGGAAAAACTGATTTTTCTACTGCTCCTCTAACAGGGGTCACTTATTTTATAGACATGAGGAGTATTAGTTCTTATCTGCAAGGAGAAACTCTTCTCACCTGCTTTAATTCAGGACTTCACATCTCCCATGTGTCAGGTCTTAATTCCAGCCACATCATGGATTGCAGCAGATCAGATGACTGGAAATAATTCCTGGTGTTCAGAGAAAGCAGCTTCTGTGTCTGCAGGGTCAGGCACCCTTCAGACTAGGCTGCATGGAGACTTTTAAACTCTGTATTTGGAAAGTGTCTAAGAAACCTTTCCCTGTGCTTTTGAAAGCCAGAGGTGGCTGACTCTGTCCAGCACCACATGTTTGTGGGAGCATTACTGCAGTAATTTTATAGGAGAATCACCAGGTTAGGGAATCAGTAAGGTTACAAAAGACTTCTAAGATAATCCAGTCCAATCTTTGATGCTTCAAGATGCTCTTGAAGGATATTTTTCCAGGCCTCAGCATGCCTGATGGGTGGAGTGAATTCAGGTTCAGGACATAAACATGTTTCTCAGTTTGTGACGGGAAAGGGAGGTAGCCAGTGTTCCCTGTGGAAACAAGGAGTCTGCACCATTGGGATCCAAGTGCTTTAAGGGCCCATCCATGAGTGCAAAGCCCAAGTAGCACACACTGACTACAGCAGTGGTGCCAGAAATGATGGAGGAAGGTGCTATCTGCACTTGATCTTGGCAGCAAGCAGTGCATGGCTTTTTGGCCAGCACCCTGCCAGCATGTACAGTCAGGCTATTTCTGTCATGGTGATTACCTCAGGATTTTAATTAATCTGGGAAGTCTTGGCTTTTCTGCTCCAAATCCAAAAATAGCTGGGTAAAAGAAAGGGGAAGAATAATCCCAATTGCACTCTCTTTGGAGATCTTCAGAGCAGATTACCAAGTTGTACCACTGAGCAGCTGGAAGATGTTAATAGTTTCGGAGAGCTTTCTGTTCTAAGCTTCTATAGATCTTGTTTTCCTTAAATATTAATCAAGCTTTCCTCAAGCTTTCCTCCAGGCACCTCCCAGCTCCTTTCTCCAAGGCTGACATCTGCTGCTGTTCTCACAGACACCGAGGGGCTGCTGAGGATTAAAGAGGAGAACCAGAAGCATTACCGCAGGGCTCAGCGGCACCAGGAGAAGAAGGAGAAGATCCAGAGGCACAACCGTAGGCTGGGAGACCTGGTTGAGAAGAAGACTTATGACTTGAAGACCCAATATGAGCATCTGGCAAACCTCCGTCGGACACACATCCTGGAACTGACGTCAGTCATCTTCCCCATCGAGGAAGTAAAGACAAGCATGAGGTGGGGAAAAGGCTTATCCTTTTGGGCTCGTTTTTCTTGGCTTTAGACACCCAGAAGTGAGTCATGTAAGCCTAAGCTAGAGGCTCTGTGGCTCCCTTAGCATCTGTGGGGAGGAGGAGGAGTTGGTGGTGTGTTCCCAAAGGCAGAGCATCTCACCCAACATAGAGGTACAGAACAGCAGAATCTGGAGGTCTCGGAGCAGAATCTCTCATCTACTGAGAGGTCTGAGGTGTGTATCCAATGCTCAACTTAAAATATGGATGCCTCATCCCTGGAAGTGTTCCAGGCCAGCCTAGATGGGGCTTGGAGCAGCCTGGTCTACTGGAAGGTGTCCCTGCCCATGGCAGAGGGGTTGGAACTAGATGGTCTGTAAAGTCCTTTCCAATCCAAACCATTCCATGATTCTATGAAAACAGGTAATTAAAAATCCAAGAAAGAGGTTGCCCAGGGAGGCTGTGGCTGCCCCAACCCTGGCAGTGTTCAAAGCCAGGTTGGATAGAGCCTTGAGCAACCTGCTCTGGTGGGAGCTGTCCCTGCCCAGGGCAGGGGGTTGGGACTAGGTGATCTCTGAGGTCCTTTCCAACCCCTTAACATTCTATGAAAAAGCTTATTAATAAAATTGAATAAATATTTTGGAATGAAAAAAATTACAATTACCTTTTTCATAAATCTCTGATCCCAGAACAAAGCAAAGTAGTTCTAAGAATAAGAACTTTTTCAGGAGTGTTCCTACAGGCATTTTGCCCTCAGTGACCCCTGGCTCGGTGCCTGCCAAGTGCATCTGTGATTTTATTTTTAAAACTTCTTTTGAAACCTTCTTTGGGCCCTGCAGAGATCCTGCAGATGTGTCATCTGAGAGCGACAATGCCATGACCTCTAGCACTGTGAGCAAGCTCGCGGAAGCCAGGAGAACCACCTACCTCTCTGGGAGATGGGTGTGTGATGACCACAACGGGGACACCAGCATCAGCATCACAGGGCCTTGGATCACCCTTCCCAACAATGGAGACTACTCGGCTTACTACAACTGGGTGGAAGAGAAGAAGACTACACAAGGACCTGGTAAGGAGAAAGGTCTCACTTTAGGCATCTGGGGAACTCCAGGAGCCTAGGATGCCAACTGAAGGCACTGAGGAGCTGTAGCTGCTCCATTTGTTCTCCCTCAGGCAAACCTGGGTCAGAAATAACTACCAGGATAGGGATTATAGCTGAAGGTGTCCCTGCCCATGGCAGGGGGTTTGAATTAGGTGATCTCCTAGGTCCCTTCCAACCCAGACCATTCTGGGATTCTGTGACTAGTCTGCTGAAATCCTCTTTTGCTCACTGGGACACACAGCACAATGCAGTAGAGAAATAAAGTTAATTATTCATAGTTTTGACATGGTTCACATGCTGTCATCTGAGCAGGAATTCCAAGAATTACTATTTTCTTCCAACTTCTGACAGATTTCACTGTAAATGATTGCTAGATTTAGGCTGTTCTCCATACTTACAACTGACATTTCCCAGAGTAGACTTCAAGACTTCAGTAACACATTAACACACCCACCAAGGCCTCATTTAAAATGAGACTTTCATGTTGGTTTCATTTCTGTTTTAGATATGGAACACAATAACCCTGCTCATACCATCAGTGCTGCATTGTGCTATGCAACTCAGCTCGTTAACACTTTGTCTCTCATACTTGATGTGAATCTTCCCAAGAAGCTCTGCAACAGGCAAGTAAACACAAGAGGTGAATCAGTGACCAGTTTTGGCTGATTTGAGCTTCATTCAGTTTGTTTTGGGGAACAGAGTCATGAACAACTATAGTGATAGCATTGATGGCTCATGGATTTTGGTGCTGTTTGAGGGAAGGGCTAGTAGTTTAGACCATGTTGACAGTCCCTCCCTCCTTTTTTACCTCCTGGGAGTGTAGACCAACCATCACAGGTGAAAATAACAACTAATCGATGTATTCAGCACCTTCAAGTTAGAAATTAAATGTAACAGTCCGTGAATAGCACTTTTTGTTTTATTAGACCCCACGGTGCCTCACAAAATCCCAGCCCAATCCAGCAGCTCTGGAATAGTGCATTGCATAAACCTCATTTGGGATGAAAAGTGCCATTAGGTTTTTGATGTCTGTGTGGACCAAGTGGGATCAGTACAGATGTGCTGAAGGAGCTGTAGACCTGGTCAAACTTCCAAGGGTCTCAGATTTGCTGCTGAGATTCTCTTACATGTTTAAAAGAGTGGTTGTAGGAGTGAGGGCATTTTATAAGCTGTGTAGGGTCTCAGCAATTTTTTATATCCCATGGCTTGAGGGTTGGAACTGGATGACCTTGAAGGTCCCTTCCAACCCAAACCATTCTGTGATTCCTTGATTCTGTTTGGGTGCTCAGTCTGCACACAGAAAAACAGAAGAGCTTGGGAACAGGAAATTATGCAAGATTTCAAAAGAGATCTCAGACAGTTTGACTACAATGCATCTTGGAGTTTCATACAGTTTACACCACCAGGGCAAGCAGTGCTTGGTGATGAAATGCTAACAGTCTTGCTAGGTGAAAAATTCATCTCTTGAGCACCCTAAAACTGGCTGTTGACTTTAAACAAGTGCTCATTGTGAGGATGTTTACTCCAGGATTTGTTAGGAAGCCAGGGCATGGAATGCTGATGTCTCCAGTAAGTGTATTTCCACAGCATTTTGCTTCCTGTATGTTGATGTGTGTGTTGTGTGTGGTGTTTCAACAGTGAATTCTGTGGAGAGAATCTCAGCAGACACAGGTTCACACGGGCAGTGAAGAAGCTGAATGCTAATATCCTTCACCTTTGCTTCTCTCAGGTAAGGGCAGTGCACATTTGGAGTCCTTAAATAGATTTGAAAATACCAACTGTGCCTGCAGGTTTCCTCCAGGGACTAATCATGTCTTTTTTTCTTCCTTCCCTGTGGTAGCATGTGAATTTAGATCTGCTGCACCCACTGCATACCCTCAGGAACCTTATGTACCTGGTCAGCCCAGACACTGAGAACTTGGGCAGGTAAGACAAGCAAAATCTCAACTCACCTGTGACTGAGTTCCTTTTGAATTTACACCTTTGCTTTGTTACTTATGAGGGAAACTCTTCTCTGCTGTACCTATTGATCAGTCCTCAGCACATCAGAAGTCTGAGTGGTTACAGGAGGAGATGAGAGAACAGAGAAAAGGATGCTGAGTAGGAAGTTACGTCTGAGAGTTGTGCTTGTGTGCATGGCAGGCTCAGCTGGAGGCTTTGTAGCTGATGATTCCCCTGTGCCCAGATGCAGGAACTCCTTCCCTCCAGGAAGCAGCAGCACATATGCCAGGAAGCCTTTCCATGCTCCAAATATGACCCTGCCCACACCTTGCCAACATGTAAATACCTGAGAGCATCCAGCAATATAAACCCTGAAACAAATCCTGGGCAAACCTCTCCCAAAATACTGCCAGTCAGTGACCAAACTACACCAAAGTTGACACTTCAGATGTCTTTAATCTTAATTTACATACAAGCTGATGTTAACTTTTCTGTTAACTGAGTATGTGCTGAAGAGAACATCAGTTCCTGGGCTGCAAGCACCAGGTTTAGTAATCTTATATGGGTTTGGGTTTTTTTACAACTTAAATATAAAGAAGGCAACAATGCTGCTTTCCTGTTGGGATCATCCAGTCACAAGTCACTTGTGCCTGAGGCAGTCTGCAAATATTTGTTTGATGTGACTAGTGCTTTATTCCCTCCCTTAAACACAGTAATGTTCTGAAATCTACTTTTCCACTTTGTTCTTAGTGCCACTAGGAGGAATTGCCTCTTCCCACTTACCTTGTGTTCTCTGGATATATCCCTACTGATCCAGCCCAAAGACATGGGGAGCCACATCTTTGTGGTGTAGCTTGGTTTGGAAGAATTCTGTGCTTGCCTAGAAACAAGGAAAGTACAGGAAATCCCCAGATGATGGAGAACTATGTCCTGGAAAGCAGCTGCTGTAAAAGGTCCAAGGGCCACAGTGGGTACTGGTGCAGGTGTTAGAGCTCCACACACGTCAGTTGGGTGCAGATCATAAAAGAAGGTGTTGTAGGAGAGTTAGATAAAATATCTGTATCCATATATCCATATAGATATGGATAAACTATGCCCCATGAGGGCGATAGTCTGTGCAAAGCTGTTTTAGCTCACTGGAGATGAGATTGCAGGTGGCTTGATTTCCACTCCTTCATGGGGAGAAAACAGTGGATGGTTTTATAGGCACCATTGGGAGCAAAGGGCCTGAGCTAGGCTGAAATGAAGCACATGCACTTAAGACAGAGATGAGGTACTCACAAGAATGAAGGGATTCTGTTTCCTTCTGCTGTCCTGTCAAGGCTGGGTGAGTTTCTGGAATGGATGCTGTCAGCAGGCAGGAGTCACTGGGCTTGGGACAGGGAGAATGGGTGGGACATAGTGGCCTTTGTTACAGAGGAGGTCACTCGAGATGATCTCATGGTCCCTTCTGGCCTCAAACCTGATGACTCTCTTCTTATGTTGCTTTGTTAAGCAAAATGCCCTGCCAGGAGGCAGTGCTCCCATTCCTTCCTGGATTATGAAAGAGGAGTGTTTGCCTTTAATTTCTCAGCTGACTGCAAAGTTTGCAGCAGTCAGCTCTCTTCATTTTCCTTTGGATACCTGAGCCTATAGTTACCTAATAATCTCCTTTATAAGCTACTGTTTTCATATACATATAATTTTACCAAGCTTTAATTGTCTGGATTCAAATTTTCCATGCTAAGTCACTGCTTCAGGCTCCTTCTCCCACTAAGGATGGAGAAACACTGTTTCCTGTGTTAAGTGGTTATTGTGTTTAATCAAAGAATCATAGAATGTTTAGGGGTTGGAGTAGGCCTGAGACATCATCCAGCCCCACCCACCTGCCCTGGGCAGGGACACCTCCCACCAGAGCAGGTTGCTCAAGGCTTTAGCCAACCTGGCTGTGAACACTGCCAGAGCTGGGGCAGCCATAGCCTCCCTGAGCAACCTGTGCCAGTGTCTCACCACCCTCACAGGGAAAACTTCCTATGATCCCACCTAAATTTCCCCTCTCTTTCAATTTATCCCCATTATTCCTTGTCCTGTCACTGCAGTTCCTACCCAAGAGTCCCTCTGCAGCTTCCCTGGAGCCCCTTCAGCTCCTGGCAGGTTGCTCTGAGGTCTCCACACAACCTTCTCTTCTCCAGGCTGAACAGCCCCAACTTTCTCAGCCTGTCCTTGTAGGGGAGATGCTCCAGTACTCTGATCACCTTTGTGGCCTTCTCTGGACTTGTTCCAACAGCTAATGGTTGGACTTGGTGATCTCAGAGGTCTTTTTCAACCTAAATGATTCCATGATTCCATTAAATTCTTGCTCCTGTTTCACTGAGCAGCTTTGTGCTTCAGAATGAACTCCACCAGGGATGCTGCTTGCTGTGGGAATGCTCCTTTTGCTGCTTCTGTGAAACCCTCATAGCCTGATCGTGGGTCACAGGCCTCTGAGACTGCCTGCTTTGGTGTTAGAGATCTGGTGAAGGTGTTTGAGCTTTGGGCTGCACTTACTCCAGGGCAAAGCAGTGGGATGGGGTGGGATGCAATCACTTCTTCCACCAGGCAGTGGCAGCAGGGAACTCGAAGTCACAACACAGGTGGCTTCAGCCAGGACCCTGGAGATCCAACCAGCCCAAAGCAGAGCCAACTGCAGCAAATACTCAGGGCTGGAGCATCTCTCTGATGAGGGAAGGCTGAGGGAGCTGGGCCTGTTCAGCCTGGAGAAGAGATGGATGAGAGGGACCCCATCAGATCAGCAGGGAGGTGTCAGGATGGGTCAGGCTCTGCTCTGTGGTTCCCAGCAACAGGACAAGAGGTAACAGGCAGAAACTGATCCACAGGAAGTTCCATCTGAACATGGAGAATTTCTTCCCTGTGCAGTCACTGAGCACTGAACAGATTGTCCAGAGAGGTCATGGATTCTCCCTCACTGGAGATATTCCAGAACCACCTGGACACAGTCCCATGCCATGTGCTGTAGGATGACACACTGTGGTCCCTTCCAACCTGACCCATCCTGTGATGTTGTGTGGTGGAGTTTGGACTGTCTCCAGTGGAGACTCCACAGTCTCTCTGGGCAGCCTGTTCCAGTGCTTGAGCAGCCTCCTAGTGAAAAGGCTGTTGAGGTGCTCAGGGTGAAGTGCTGCTGTGAGGTTTCCACTGGTGAGTTGTGCCAACCCAGACCTGTGTGAGCTGAGGGCTGACAGAGCTGAGCTGTCTCAGCCTGGCCAGGCCTAGTGCTGGAATTTAAAGCTGTTCCACCTCAAGCTGAGATTCCCACCAGTGGAGCTCTGAGTTATCACCACTAGCTTTTCCTGTTGTGTTTCACTATCTCTGCCAAAGCAGAACAGCTCCTCCATCGTTCCTGCTCCATGGTCTGGAACCCTGTCGCTTCCTTGGCCAAGTGTTTTCTTTTCCCCACTGTCACAGCAAGTTGTCTCTGCAGCCAGAGAGTTTCTGTGCCGGCTGATAAAGACAGAGGCATTTGATCTCTGCTGTACACGGGACAGAGCAGGGCCCTGTGCCATGCCTGGGGCTCATCCCAGTGGAGCAACAGTCCCCAACAGGGGCTGATGACGTTGTGTCCATGTTCACAGGTCTGGACCCTTCGAAATCAGTGCTGATCTGGAAGACTCCATGGAATTCGTGGATCCCAGCGCCGCCGGCGAGACGGACGAGAGCGGAGATGAGCACGTGAGCGACGAGGAGACTGACCTGGGCACAGACTGGGAGAACCTGCCGAGCCCGAGGTTCTGTGACATCCCCTCCCAGCAGGTGGAGATGCTGCAGAGCCAGAGCACACAGGTGTCCCAGCCCATCGCCAGCAGCAGTGCCGGAGGGATGATCTCCTCCGCCGCCGCCTCGGTGACCTCCTGGCTCAAGGCCTACACTGGGCATCGCTAATGAGCACGGGACAGGCATCATAGGATTTGTGGAAGGAATCCCTCCCCAACAATGCTGTAGTAAACCTTTACATATTCAGTTAAGTAGTGCCTGGAACAAAGAAAAGGTCAGACTTGGCATTTTGTAAACCAGAAGAACCTTTTTATTTACCCAAATGACTGTGATGGTCTCGTTTTGTAAATTAGCTCCTGACGGACTCCGGGACGGCACTTTGTGTCTTGGTTCTGTCTGCATTGAGTATCCAAGAAAAAGGGCCCAGCAACCTCCAGCTCTAATTTCTGAAGAAGAAACAGATTTTGGAGTCTTTGGATCGGGATGAGCGCAGAGAAGCGCTCAGGGCGTGGTCTGGACAGTGGTGCAAATGCAGTTCCCACTTTCTTAACTCCTTACAGGGTTTTCCTTTGTGTGTGTGTGTGTTTTAAATCTGTCTTGCATAATGCAAAAATGTGTATTTCTAAATTTTTTTCATTCAGGACATGAAAATTATGCATTTTTAACATGTTTTCTAATCTCTGTTGCCATATTTTTAATACAAAAGAATCAGCATGGGCAGGGAATTCACACAGCAAATTGCTCTTCTGCAGATCTGGTTGTGGATCTTGACCCAGTTTTGCCATGGAAAACTGGCTGGTTTCATGCTGTTTCCACTGGTAGGTGTTCTAGAAGTTTCATGCTGTGCTGTCCAAGGCACACAGGCTCTTTGCTCTTGATACCATACACCAAAGAAACACTGGACATTGTCTTGGCTAGACCCACATCGATGCTGATCCAGGATTGCGTTGTTGCAATAATACCCATCGGTCACACCATGTTGCCACTTTTTAACGTTAGAAAAACCTCATTTCAAGCCAGTTTGAAGTCACACACTCTCCACACTACATGTGTTTTTAACCCTATTCTGTTTGGTGTTTATGGTGGAGTTGTTTTTGTTTACTGAATGCCAAGGAGTAGATTTCATTTTGCTGCAGAAGCACTGCGGGCACAGCTGGCTCGGAAAGCCACGGGAGGTGGTGAGCAAGTGCTCCTCCTCTTCCTCTGCCTGGCAGGATGGAGCACTCCTGGGTTTGCTCAGTGAGGCTTCCAATCCATGTATGGTTTACATTTATAGACTTGGGACAGTTTCTCCACAGGGTCAGCTAAGGGAAGAGCATCCTCCTCTCCCTCCACGAGGGTTTCTGCCACTGCTTTCCTGTGGGGACACAGATGGTGATGGGGATGCAGTGAGTGACACAGAAGCCACATCCCTGCCATGGGGCAGTGTCCCCAGCTCCAGGCCTGGCTTGCCTAGCACCTCCTGGAGTGGTTTGTGGTGGTTTGCTCCATTCCCCTCCGGGCTGGCCACTGCTGCCTCTGTCTGCGCCAAGGAGGGGAGGGGAAACAGTTTTGGTACCACCACTGCCTGCCCCACAGGGGAGGCACAGGCTGAATATGGTGTCTCCCACCCCTCACCCCTCAGATGGCAGCTAGTTCTCTCGGGCCCTGAGGTTGGGCATCTGTTGGCAGTAGTTTCTTTTAATTTTTCTTTTGTTTTTTCAAACCAAAGACCCTTAACTCCATGCTAACACCACACACGTTGTTGGGTGATGACACCCTCCTCCTGCCACTCCTCTGCTCTACCTGCTGGGTTTGTTCTAAGAGAACAGCCCAGACTGGACTACTGCAGCCTGAGGGGGTGGTGCCCCCAGCCCCCCCAGCCTGGCAGCACTGCCAGGCCAGCCCCAGGGGCTTGGGCACTGTTGGCTCACAGCACTTTATCGCTCGCAGCCCGCAGACCCTTTGCAGCTCTGAGCAACCAGCACACCCCAGTGTTCCGTGCTGGGCTCACAGCATTGTGCAGCCCCTTCTGGTTCCCTGTTTATTTTGCACTGGACCCACCATCAAAATACCTTTTTGTTGTTGTTGTTGTTTTTAATAGTCATTTCAGTCTCTCCTTCATTGCTGCCTTCGTGCTGCTTTGAGCCCCGAAAGGTCAGGCCATGACTCAGCTTCGTACACTGTCACTGACTGAACTTAGGGAGACAAAATCCAACACAATAACTTTTCTAAGCCATATACTTCTTAACCGTGTTTTCCAAAATAATTTATTTGCAACCATGTCATGTTCTGAGAGTGCACAAGGCACTGTGAGGGTGTTCGAATGCCTCGGGGTGGGGCTTTTCCTGGAAGGATTTTTGTAACAGAACACAGGTTGTGGTGATTTTTATTTTTTTTTTCCCCCAAAGTGTTTTTGCACATGTGTAGCTGAGGAAGAATTGTGTGTATCCAAACCTTGAGTGCAATCACCAGGATTTGTTTTCCAGGTTGTTTGGGCGGGGTGGGGGAGAGAAGGAGTATGTGTAATGAGATTTGGAGACAGCCAGCTGAGAGTTTACAAAACATGAGTGCAGGAATTTCAGCTCAGGCCGTGGCATTTGGCTGTGACCAGTGCCCTGGGGTGGCTGGTTTGAGCTGCCATGGAACAGCCTGATTTTGGGGGCTCATCCCTCTGCCCCAAATCAGGTGCCTGTGGAGGATCTCTCACAGGACACCCAAGGGTGACTTGACACCTGTGAAAACTCTCAGCCTCTCTCTGCGACTTCCCAAGTGAGATGTAACTAAACACAAACGGTTTGGGTTGTTGTTTTGTTTTGTTTTTTCTAAATTTTATTGTATTATTGCAATAAATCTTTAACAGTAATTTTTTTTTAAAGTTGTATATTTATACTTGTTACCTCTGTGTGGTTTGTTTTTCACCGTGCTGGGCAAGTACACAAGAATTTCCAGCCTTCAAAGCATCACAGGGACCAGACCTGTTACAGTGCAATCAGTCAGACAGCGGTGGAGTAAGCAATATCCAGTCTAAAAAAATACTCTTACATAAAATAACTGCATCTCCATGGGAGCAGGGGGAGGAGAACTGCATACTTGTTACCTCTGTGTGGTTTGTTTTTCACCGTGCTGGGCAAGTACACAAGAATTTCCAGCCTTCAAAGCATCACAGGGACCAGACCTGTTACAGTGCAATCAGTCAGACAGCGGTGGAGTAAGCAATATCCAGTCTAAAAAAATACTCTTACATAAAATAACTGCATCTCCATGGGAGCAGGGGGAGGAGAACTGCACAACACATACACACACACACACACACACACACACACACACATCCCTCTATGTACATGTAAACGGATAAATGTCTCCTGTGAGCCTGGGTTTGAGCTGCTCCTGGGCTGGGTGACCTTTGTTTCTGCAGTGCTGAGTTTCTTCTGCATGCAAAGAAAGATGCTCCACGTTCCAAGGTCATTTCAGGATGCAAGAGGGTGTCTTTCTAAGGATGTAGTTATTAAAGTGAAGCAGTGAGTGGCTGAGCAGCAAGGATGCAAAGGGCCAAGCAGGCTCTGCTCGAGGGACCTGTTGGCCTGGCTGCCTGTGGTTTACAGACATGAATGATGGAGGAGAAACAGTCCTTCTCACTCAGATTTTGTGGCAGCTCCTCACGGGGAGGACTGATGCCCTGTGGTTCCTGCACACTCAGGATGGGGAGCAGCAGCCACCTGGGGCTCCTGCACACAGAGCCAGGGCAGTTCAGTGCAGTCACAGCCATGTACAAAGCTCCGAGCTCAGCTCGTGCCCAAGGGATGCTCAGGTCACTTCTGTTGAAGCAGAGCCAGCAGCAGGAGGTTCTGGCCTCTGCCCACACTGGTTTGTGGCAGGAGAGCAGCCTGATAATGCCCCAAGTCCTGTCCCTATGCCAAGGTTGCCTGGACCAGCCAAAGGCAGGGTGGGAAGGAGAGATGGCTCAGGGTGAGGCTTCAGCACCATTCCCACAGTGCAAGAAGTGGGACTAGAGACAGAGGTTGGATGTATCAGTGCAGTTTGGTGCAGGTGTGAAATCACAGATTCACTGAATGGTTTGGGTTAGAAAGGACCATCTAGTCCCACTCCTTGCCACGGGCAGGGACACCTTCCACTAGCCCAGGTTGCTCCAAGCCCTGTCCAATCAGGTTTTGGACACTTCTCTGGGCAACCTGTGCCAGTGCCTCACTACCCTCAGGGAAGAATTCCTTCCCAATATCCCATCTAAACCTGCCCTCTTATCAGTGTGAAGCCATTCCTCCTTGTGTTCCAAAGTCCCTCTGCAGCTCTCTTGGAGCCCCTTCAGGCACTGGAAGGGGTTCTAAGGTCTCCCTGGAGCCTTCTTTGTAAGCTGAACAGCCTCAGCTCTCCCAGCCTGGCTCCATACAGAGCCCTAGGAGCATCTTCATGGCTTTAATGGCGGTTCCAGGGGCTGGCACAAGGGCAGATGTTGCAGGAAGCAACCTGGAGCCAACACAAGGAGTTGAGCTCCACTGCAGCATTGCAGAGCCTCTGCACACGAGTGCAGACACAGCCAAGGGAAAAGCTGCTGCAGGAACAGGCAGGATGGAGCCAGAGCCCAACCACAAGCTTCAGCCACGAGTGACTTTTGCAGTGGTGTCCATGCCAGCAGAGCTCTTGAGCTTGATGAAAACTGGAAGTTTATGGACAATGGAAATGTTATTACAACTTCTTCACAGGCAGAACTGGAAATTCAGTCCAGACATTTCAACTGCTCCCAGGCAGTGAAGTCCAGCACACAGCTCAGCCCTTTGTCCTCAGTTCTAAACGCTGTAAATCCAACACTGGATTAGTTTTTTTTTAATTGCGTCTCAGGAAAAAAAAAAAAAAAAAAAAAAAAAAGTTCATCAGACCTTGGGTTGGTTCTCCCTGGCCCTTATGGAAACAGAAAATCTGCACTTTACAATTTTATAGGGAAAAAGAGCCTGCAGGCAGCTTGGCATGGCAACACTCAGAACCAACCCACTGCTGGACATGAAAGCTTGTTCTGTAAAACAATTTTTAACAGCAATGCTGTGCAACAGGGACAGCTCCAGCAAACAACATGATAAATGATGTATAAAACAGCCCACGCTCCCCAGCCAGCTTGGAGGGAGATCAGGGATGGGAGAGGGTGCACAGCAAGTTGGCCTCTGGATGTACCTGCTCCAAGGAACAAAGCAGACTACTGATACTACTTTATCCTCATTTTCCCCCTTGTTCAATAAAGGTGACCAAAATCTCACACCCTGTTCCAAGAGAAATGACCTCACTGGCCCCTTATCTAGTTACAAAATATTTTCCTCTGCTGCTCTCTTCCAGCCTCGCAGGGACTTTCCCTGCTGCTGTCAGCCTCAAGTTTTCCAGAGCCTTGGGTGGGGGGCAGGAAAGCAGCTTCTTTCTCCTTAATCAGAACTCAGCTGAAGGCCTTTGATGGTGATGGCTTTGGCAAAACAACTGCCTGAAAGTTGTTTTGCTGCTTGTCCACGTGGAGCCAAGGGAGCAGATGGAAGCTTGGGTGAAGCCTGTGCCCCGTTAGGGGATGAAGTCACGAATTCCCGAGGGATCCTGCTTTTCCTCTCCCTCTTCCCAGCCGATTACAAGGCAGCCACACCCTTCTGGTAGATTCCTGATCTCATTCCTCCTGGTTGTCATCACATCTGCTGTGGTGCAGGAGGCTGAGCAGTGCCAGGCAGGGGCAGCTGACACCCAGGGGTGGCAGCAGCAGGTGAAGGCCAAAAATAAACCCTGCACATCCTTTAAAGCTGCCTGAAAATCCTGGGCTCACCCAGCCCACATTTCAGACTGCAAGGGCTTGGTTTTCCTTCTCCCACTGTTACTGGAAAGAATTGAAGAATCAACCATCAAACCCTGTGTCCTCATGCTCTGAACCCAGGTGAGTCACTCCACATGATCCCAGTGGCTCAGCCCAGGTGAACAGGATGAACCAGGTGCAGGGACACCCCAGCCAGAGTCCCTGCCCCTTCCAGGTGCTCCCTGGGGCTGGCAGGGCAGAGGAAGGGCTGGTGCAAGCCCCATGGGAGGGTGGCACTGGCTCTTCTTGCAGTGGGTCAGAGGTTTTGGCTGCTCCAGCTGGAATGGTAACTGCCAGGAGTCCATCCATGCCCTGAGAAGGGGCAGAGAAACAGCAACAGCACCAAGTGTGAGAAGGGACTGGGACAGTGCACAGGCACAGCTGCCACACTCCACTGGCTCCCTGGAATACAGCTGCTGCTCCACTGATTGTTCCCAGGAGCTGAACATCGCTGCCAGGCTGTCCATTCCCAGACTTCCACACCATTCACCCTCGGAGGGCTGTAACAAGGCTGGAGCACAGCCCTGCAGGAGAGCAATGTATTCAGGGAAATACTGCCACAGACACCATGCTCCACTCCCATTCCCAGTCTGAGGAATCACTGTTCAGCTGACACCAACCTACACAATTCCCTTGGAAAGCACCGACTCACTCACTCCTCGGGAATGAGATGCCAGAGGCTGCAGCAGGGCAGGGCAAAGCACGGCAAGGATTCCTCTTGCAAGGGAAACATTCCAGAGAGAGCAGATGGCAAAGCTTCCAGCACATCCCAGAGCCAAGGCAGCTCCACTCTTCAGCCTGCTGGACCCACACTCCGTCAAGCACCCAGGGAGCAGGTGAGGTGCCCACACAAGAGTCCAGAATGAGCAGGATGAGCAGAAAGTCCCTGGTTTTTGCAAGCTTTACACACCTAGCACCAGAATTCCTGACAACAGGAGCCTCTGCTGCACACCAGGCTGCAGGAAGGAAAGGAAAAGCTGGAACTGGTGAGTGTTACAGCAGGGAGCTCCCCAACAACTCCAGATCTGGGGGTTTGTTCCTCTCAGAGCAGGAGGACAGGTTTGCCACAGGAAGCACAATGCAACTACAGCACAGCACCAAGTTTCTGCCACATGTTTTACAGCATGTTTATTCTGGGGCCAAAGTCTTACAAGAGAAAGGCTGGTAAGGCAGATCTAGAATGCACATTTTATTTAAGTAAAAAAAAAAAAAAATCCAAACCAGACAACAGGGTAAGGTAGACAAAAACTTCTTTTATATCCTGACTATACAATAATATTCCTCTTTTCTTTTTTGATCTTTTTTTAATCCACTGCCACACTACTATAATGGATCTGTTCTCTAGCCTAAAGTTTCAGGTTGTCCAGTTAAGTTGTCTGCAGCTTCTTTAAACAAGTTGACCTTTACCTATTTAGAGTTTCTTCTCAGAAACATTCATATATTATACAGGATATACAGATTTTGAAACGAGACACTTAAAAACACACACACCTATAGCCGCAACACTGGGAGAGCTGCATTGTAGGGTTACCTTGTTCAGCCAGCTGGAGACTCTGTATGTACAATTAGTTTTTATAGTGTTATTTACAGAGATGGACTAAAAGCTCTCTTTAATCTAAAAGGTAAAGGCTCTTGTGTTTAAGTATGTGCAGTTTCATAGCCCTGTGGAAAAAAAAAAAAGAAACAAAAAACAAAACAAAACCACAACAATTATATACACTGTAAACAGCACAAGGCATGAGAATCTCCTCCTACCCCAAACAATCTTGCAGGAAAGTGTATGTGCACTAATATTCCTCTTCCACTTCGGCTCCTGCTCCTCTGGTTTTCTTATGGATAGCACGGTTAAAGCTGTGGCAGGCAGGAACCCAATGATTGTCATGGAGACCTAACTTACAGCCTGGGATGCCCTTCTGAGACCTGTGGCAGCACATCCAGTAGCCAGGCCCGTAGGGTAAGGCTTGGCAGTAGGGCTTGGGATGCCACCTGCACAGGGACACATCCCCCTTGACATACTTCTTCTTGCACTGCTTGCAAGGGTCTTCTCGGTAGCGAGGGTCGCGCACCCAGCGCGAGTCCGCCGGCCTGATGTTGTAGTACTCAATGATGAACTTGAAGTAGTAGCAAGTGCATTTTAGGGCAACCAGGCTCCTGGTAGGAAGCAATCCAAAGATTTTCACTATGATGTGGTGAGGCAAGAAGGCCATATACTGCTGAGGCTCCAAAAGCTGCTGGATTTTAAACCTAGTCTCCAGAAAGTCATGCGAAACCTGCCTCTTCAGGCAGGAAGCATCAAGTACTTGCAAAGCCCCTTCTGGGGGAGGGACAGGGAGGGCAGATGGCTCTGTAGGGACACTGCTCCTGACACACGACCTGTCAGATGCCAAAGCATCCTCATCCTCGTTTTGGGCTGCCCCTCCTGCCTTCTCCTGGGTGCTTTCCCGCGGCGCCTGTTGCTCACGTGCAGCAGACTGCTCAGCCTCGAGGAGAAACAGCCTCCCTGGGAGGGAATCCTCACTGGAAGAGGAGTTGGAGAGCTTCTCTTTCCTGCATCCCTTCTCAGTCTTGGAGACTGATATACTGATGCACAAGGGCTCCTTCCTAGCGGGATGCAGGCTCTGCTTTGGGAACATGACACGCTCTTTCGTGGTACAATCAAGGGTCGCGTTGTCGC
>NW_008652274.1:11646-40886 GCF_000695815.1 Acanthisitta chloris | reverse complement strand
CAGCTTGGCCACCATGTCCAGCACCCTCACGGGCTCGCCCTGCTGCTCGCCGGGGCCGCAGGGTCCCCTCTCCGCGTGCGCCTCGCAGGCCGCGGCCGAGGAGAACGGGTCGGAGCTGGGAAGGGTCCCCTTGGGTTGAGCACTCAGCCTGGTGGCAGGAGCAGCCGTGCAGGTTTTAGCACAGTCTACCAGTAAAGCGTTTGCTCTCTGCTCCAGGAAGGCCACCATCTCTATCACCGACAGGGACCGGCCCGGGAACACTCCCTCTCCGCTCTCGCTCACGTAGTGCACCGAGCAGTGCTCGATGCCACAGGCAAAAGGCTCCGGCTGGGAGCACCTGGCATTCGCCTCCCTCATTCTTTCCAGTTGAATTTTGGCTTTTTTAAGATCCACTGATTTTTTCCTGCGTTTGGCCGTCCTCCCGTCGATGTCCCACGTGCTCTTGATTTTCATGGAGCCCAGGCGGCTGCTGCTGCACTGCTGGGCTGCGAAGAAGGCGATTTTCTCCTTCGTGTTCCCAGGTTTCACCACAGCCCAGACATCCAACGGCCCTTCCCCTTCTTCCCCCTGGTGGATGGTGGCAGACAGGGTGTTCTTCTTGTCCCTTGCGCTCAGACCATCCGCTGGGCCCTTCCCGTTCATATTGCACATAGTATTTGGATAAATAATCCCCAGAAGCTTTTGAGATGGAGCCACGAGGGAGGGTTTGGGGAAAACGCTCAGTTTGGTGCAGTTGGTATATTTTTCTCCTTGTGCTGATCCCTGGTGGCCACGCAGGGAGTCTTGGCTTATTTCTGGGGATCGCTCTTTCTTCTGTAACTTGAGATATGGCTTTAAGTGCATACCAGAAACCCTGGAAAAACAGAAAGGGAAGAAGTTATAGTTGCTAACTATGCCTGCCTGCAGTTAGGGAAGGTGGCCTAGAGTAGGTACCAGCTCACACCTCAAGAGGAACCACATGAGAAAGAAAAAATAGCAATCAAGGCTGCAATATTCACCCTTGGAGAACTTCCTGCAGTAGGACAGTGATCTTAAGGAGAGCAGAGATCTTCCTGTTAGGGTAATCTCTAATCTAAGGACTTGCAAGGAGAAATCCTAAAGTTCAAGTTAGACCTGTTGTGAAAACATTGCTAGTGGTTCATCCCAGACTTAGAGCCATCCTTGTGTCTGTTCATATCTCAATCCAGTTGGAAGTTACACGTGGCTCACAGGGTTTATCTGGGTATTAGCTACCAGATATAGATATAGATCTGTATTATTTTCATAGACAAAGTACAGTTAAAGCTGAAAAGGAAAATTAGCAGAGTAATTATATGCATCAGAAATCTCAGCAGATATCTAATCTCCTAATACCACCCAAAAATCACAGAATGGGTTGAGCTGGAAGGGATCATTTTGTTCCACCTCCAGCCATGGGCAGAGACACCTTCCACTAGCCCAGGCTGCTCCAAGCCCCATCCAACCTGGCCTGGAACACTCCCAGGGATGGAGCAGCCACAGCTGCTCTGGGCAATGAAACTTATCCTTTAACATACTGATAATGTCAAATCTGCTGACTCTGAGTCTTTACATTATACATCAGACACTCCCAAAAGTGGCAGAAGCATCACAGATGGCTGAAGGACCCACTGCCAAGGACATGGTTTTACAGCCAGGAATTTCAGAGCTGTGAAGGAGCCATTTGGGCACTGCTGACCCCACAGCAGCAGCCACAGGCACTCAGCTCCTCCACTCCACCACACCTCCACAGCCACCCAAAGCACAGGGCCCAGGGCACTGCCACACGGGATGCAATTATCAGGAGACTCCAGGCTCTTCTCCCAGGAGTATCACATAAGCATATTACAGAACTAACTATAGATTATGTTTCCATGGTAATCTTTGAATTGTTACACTCAAAGGCCTCTTCTCTGAAACGGGGATAATCTGAGCTTGCTAGTTCAAGAGCAGCAGGTTCAATGTCACATTCATCATGAGCTGATGCAGACACATTCAGGCACTGAACACGTTTCCCTTGAGAGCCAGCACCAAGACAGTTGCTCAAGTATTACATTTCTAGCCTAGAAACAGCTTTTAATTAAAAACCTCAAGCCACAACATCTATAAAGTCCAATAAATTCCTAGCTGACGCTGCCCAAGTGGAGGAACCTCCAGCACTAGCCATGCTGCTTAACCATTGCTTTCCCTGGAGCTTTGGTTCCTCCTTCTGGCACTGGTGGTAAGTGAGGGGCAGGCAGAGAGGTTTTGGGGAGGTACAGGAAGAGGAAGGGCTTAATTCACTTTTCTAAGCCCCTTTGGTCCATGCAGTGCCTGGAAGGCCAGGAAGGATGGGGAGGATGGTGCTAAGTTCTCTCCCTTCTGATTTGAAAGGAAGATCATTACCTCACTCCTGCAGCAGACAGTGCCAAACCCACCTGCAGCTCACCTACAGACTGTGGGGGTAAGAGACCTCACTGCTGCAGAAACACCTACCCAGTCCCTGGGTTAATTCTCTCCCCATGCCTCCTGCATGCTAATTCCAGCTCCTTGGAATTGGGTCACCTCCCAATTTAGTCTCCTCTGCAAAATGCAATGAAGCTATTTTGTTTGCCTTCTCAGTCGGATGCAAAAAACTAAAATAATCTCACAAAAATAGAACTTCAGGGTGCTAAAATAGAGGCACAAAGAGAAAAATGAGAACTCGAGGCTGCTGGAGTTTGCTTCGACCTCATTTTCCATAGGGTCTGATCCTTTTGGTCGTGCTTTAAGGAGCAGCAGTGTCAGGTCACTGATGTGGCCTGGTGAAAGCCCAGCCCAGGGGAGCAGCAGGTGAAGCACTGCAGCAAGCTGCTGCAGAGAGCAGTGCCTGCAGCCCTCCCTGCCCCATCCAGAAGGACATTCCGGAGCTCTGCTTCCCAGACTGGAGAGAGAGAAAAGCTCCGATGGCCTCCTGCCACCATACCCTGGGGAGAAGAGGTGAATACAATTAAAGACACGACTTTGCATGCTGAAATCTCCTGAGGTAGGAGCAGAAGCTCAAATTTCATTCATGAGTTATCATGCCAAGGTGTTTGAAAGCTGAGCTGGAAGGTGTTTTTAACAGGCTTTCTTCGAGTAGTTTTCAGGAATCCAGCGGGACAATCGGCTCAACACCCTTCATTAAGAGAAGCTGCAAATCAAGGTGAGAGCAGGTATGACATGAATAAAAACAGGACCAAACTGGTTACCCCAACAGGCTCAGGGGACATGTTTAGCCAGCCAAGTTGGTTCAGCTGCTCCCAGCTATTTCTGGTCCATGGAGAAAGACAAAGGGTAGAGTTATGCCTCACCTATTACGGATTTCTTGTTTAAGGTTATATTTCCTCCTATGTTTCAGTTAGTCCCTGGCTCAGCCAACAATACCATTTAAGGTTGAAAAGTTATAATTTACATAACAAAATTATGCCTTAGTCAGAAGTTTTACTGCCAGAATAATTGCCTCATTTGAATTCAGCATTCAGTTCATTGCACATGTTTTAATGGACCCAGATTTAAAGAAAACCTTCATCTAATAACTTCAGACAGCTCTAAAGAGCACTGTAAACTCCACCTGACCAGCTGCCACCTGCCTCAGTTTTCCAGTACTTGGGAAGAGAACTTCCATTTTAAAGGAGATCTTAAGTAATGGACCTTACCTGAAAGTGTCACTTGGCAAAAATGAGCTCCCACCTCACACTCACTTTGCTGTGGGTATTAAGGACGAACTTTTAGGCAAACACATCTTCTTCCCTGCACGTCAGCAGCACATTTCATCTCCAGCTCCCAGAATTAGAACTAGGCTTCCCAGCAGAAACTGCTTTGAAGATGAACCAGACCCAGTCCCCACCCACAGACTACCCTATTTCTGCACCATCCCTGTGCTGGCAAGCACAGAACTGTGGCAGCTGCAGGTAAGCTGTTAAATATTTAAAACCTCCAAAAATAGTTGTTAAAAGGTGAAGTCCCTGACAATCCTTATGATGCTTAATTCCAGAATAATTCTGTTTGCTTTCCTCCACCCTTTCAGATATCAAGCTTTCTAATTTTATCTTTAGAGACAAGGACTCTTCAGAAGTCCACAGAGCAAACACAGGTTTTCAATCCCAAATGTGTGGTTTCAAATTGCTGATAAGAGAGAATTCTGCCAGCAATGATCAGCACTGAAACAACGAGCAGAGCTGCCTTTCTACTGTTATTCCATCCTTAAGCTGATGAAATAAAGGGGCCAGTTTTTTTCTATTCCTAATCAGCTGTGTCTGAAAAACAGGATACTTGCACTGCTGGAATGACACTGCTGTTTTTACAAGTCATAGCTACAGCTTGTTTCCACTGGGGCTTTATCCAGTTAGTTACTACACACTGTTGATAGAGAAATATATTCCTTTATATGAGTGCAGACACATACATAGTCCTCCTCACCCCACACTGAAGGGAAGGAAAGTGGACTCCCCATCCCTGGGAGTGTTCCAGGCCAGCTTGGATGGGGCTTGGAGCAACCTGGGCTAGGGGAAGGTGTCCCTGCCCATGGCAAAGGTTTGGAACTAGATGATCTTTAAGGTCCCTTCCAACCCAAACCATTCTGTGACTGTATCTACTTGCCAAGCTGGCCAGAATCTTTCTGCATCCTTTTGTATTTCTATCTGTTCTAAATCACAGCAGCCTAAGAAAACAATGTATTTGCTTTAGTGGAAACTCCAAAGTTGGATGAAAAACTGGTCGAAAAGGCTCAATTTGCACAATTCCTTTCTAAGGTCCATGGAGAGCCTTGATGTCCCTCACTGCTCTCCCAGGCTAGGGACTCTCACAATGCCCTGTGAAGCCTAAATATCTCCTCTGGCCAGCAAGTACAACAACAAAAAAAGCACAATCTTCTCAAACAGCCTATTCACACTGCAAGTTTTCTGGGCAAAGCACCGGAAGGTTTTATTAAGGCGAAAATTTCCATCAAAACCCCCAAGTTTCCTGTGGATTTCTTCTTGTAAACACTAACTCCAGTCGACAAAGGTTCCTCATGTTGCTGACTGCACACCAGTGCCAACTACAACTCTGAAAAAACCCTCAGGACATACTAACACAAGGCAGAAGCCAAAAGAAAAAAAGAAAAAAATCAACAATAAAAACCCACACCAAGCATAACCTCTGGCAAGGCATTTCTCTTCCCTGGCATCCCATTGCTCTGTCCACAGAGCTCAGCTCCTCTCCAGAGGACACTGACAATTAGCAAGGGCTGAGCACTGAATGTGAGTTAACTATGGTCAACCACTTGTTATTTCTGGAAGGACTTGGTGGGTCCTTCAGGCTCAATCTCCAGTACCATTTCCATCTCCTTTGCACTGCCAGGGCAAGGCAAAGCAGACAGAGCTGCTTCAAAGACATTCCATGGATTCTGCTGGAGCAGGAAAGTCCCAGCTGAGCAGCCAGGATGGAAGGAGCTCTGCTACTCATTGGAGCTTGTTCGGTGGGTGGCAAGTGTCCAAGCTGGGAGGAAGGAGGGGTGGGAAGCACGATGCTGCAGAGCAGGGGTGGGTTCCACTTCAGCAGCTGTGGAGGCATCTGATTTCTAGATGACTCGCGGCCTTGGAGCAGCAACTGCTCCTGACCCACCTCCCAGTGCCTGCAAAACCACCTCGTGCAGCTATCAGAGAGCCAGCAAGGACCATCGTGGGAGCTGAAGGTAAACAGGAGGTATGTGGCTGCTGGAGAGCTCAGTGTGCACTCACAGCCCAGAAACCAACCAAATCCTGGGCTGCATCAAAAGGAGTGTGGCAGCAGGTTGAAGGAGGTGATTCTCCCCCTCTGCTCTGCCCTGGTGAGACCCACCTGGAATACTGTGTGCAGTTCTGGTACCCTCAGTGTACGAAGGACATGGAACTGCTGGAGTAAGTCCAGTAGAGGCCACAAACCTGATCAGAGCACTGGAGCACCTTCCCTATGAGGACAGGTTGAGAGAGTTGGGGCTGTTCAGCCTGGAGAAGAGAAGGTTGTGTGGAGACCTCAGAGCAACCTGCCAGGAGCTGAAGGGGCTCCAGGGAAGCTGCAGAGGGACTCTTGGGTAGGAACTGCAGTGATAGGACAAGGAGCAAAGGGTACCATTTGAAAGGGGAAATTTAGGTGGGATCTTAGGAAGAAGCTTTTCCCTGTGAGGGTGGTGAGACACTGGCACAGGTTGCCCAGGGAGGCTGTGGCTACCCCAACCCTGGCAGGCTGGATGAGCCTTGAGCAACCTGATCTAGTGAGGAGGTGTCCCTGCCCAGGGCAAGGGGACTAGATTAGATGACTTCTAAGGTCCATTCCAACCCCTACAATTCTATGATTCTCTCTGCTTGAACAACCAGCCTGGAGCAGGAGCAAGCAGAGCACATGAGGCAGAGCAGACCCAAAAGAAGAGCTAAACACAAAGTAAACATCTGACTCTAATCATTGGATCCCCCACAGCTTGTTCATCCATGTCAACTGTTCAAATAACCTGACTGGGGGGGAGACAACACCCAAGCAGAGCTGCACACAGGAGCAGCTAGAAAATCCACCATGCATACAGCTCATCATCTTCACCACGCAGAGGTTTCGGGTGACTGCACACCCAAGCCCAAACCCAGTCTGGGGCAGTCTGAGGGCTCCCACCCAGTAATGTTTTCAATGTATTTTACTAAACACACACACACCCTTCAGCATAAAGCACAGTCCCCTCAGCTGCTTTCTAAATTTTCTAGAGGAAGAAGTGCCATTGCTTTGCCAAGGCTTTTGTATAAAAGCACTGACCATGAAGTGACATAGCAGCAATTCTTTGCTGAGCCTCAGGAAGCTCAAACCAAACCATACTACAGATGACACAGGGATGACAAAGCAGAAGGGAACAAAATAAACTGAAAGATTTGGTAGGCAAGGTTATAAGCTGCTCCAGAAACACGCAGCTCAAAGATGATGGGATGGCACACGTGCCTGTGGTGGAACAGGCTCAGGTGAGAAGAAATCAAAGGGCAATAAGAAAAAAAAAAAGTTTCTATAGGATTTCTGCTGAAATCTGCCCAGAGCAGCACACAAGTGACATTTCGATGTGGAAATCTTTTACCTTTATTCATTTAGCATTTGTTTCCTGATTTATTAACTGCAAGATGACCAAGACTTTTCCTTCATATCATAATGCAACAAATTTCTTCAGTTAACAAACCAACACAAAGTGATGCTATTTATAGTCTCCTGTTCTGTGCATATGTAATGAGAACACATGAAAGGTTGTAGAAATTAACCTTGGACTGTGCTATCTGTAAGAGACTCAGAGCTCAAAAGAAAGAGTAAGCAAAAGCAGATCTGAAGGCAAGTCATCAGGTTGTTCTTTTGAAACTCAGAACTGAAAGGAGCTGGTTCATGAAGTCAGCTGTGGTGCAGAGGATTTCACTGCAGGCAGCTTTCTCCAGGAGCCAAAAGGTGTTTTCATTAAGAAGAACACATCACAAACAAGAACTGAAGAAACTCCAACTGGATGTGATCCTTCTTTGTGAAGGATACAAGAAGCAGACACAGGTTTCAAGTCACATCAGTTGGAAACTTGTGTCTTAGAAAACTAAAAGTCTAGGGATAAACATGAGAATTGGTGCAGGGTGAAGTCACTGCAGAGATATTTAACAACAAAGAAATAGTAAAAGGTTCTTCAGTTTGAGAGAGAAACAGAGCTGCAAGCAAGGGCAGGGCAGAGATTTAGAGAACTCCCAAGTGCAACACAAAGTACCAAATTTGACTTTGCATCATTTTTAAAGAGGGGTGGTAAGGGTGATCCTGAGGGCACCAGCCCAGGCGTTAATCTGAACAAGAACATTGGCAGAGGGAGGATTAAAAGGCTTCATAAAAATTGTGAGGGTTGGCTCATCTCGGGTTTAGAATCCGAACCAGATAGGCTCATACACTGCAGGCCAAGAAACAGGA
Organism: Acanthisitta chloris; assembly: GCF_000695815.1. Classification (NCBI taxonomy): domain Eukaryota; kingdom Metazoa; phylum Chordata; class Aves; order Passeriformes; family Acanthisittidae; genus Acanthisitta; species Acanthisitta chloris. Next base: position 32,969 of record NW_008652274.1, on the reverse strand, counting down.
TTTATAAACCTCTTGAAAGGCAACAATAGGAGTTAATAAACATGTGGCACATTGGAGGGGGCACTGCAGGGGAGAAAGAGAAGGGAGAATGATTGCAGCCTCCCCAGGGCTGGTAGTCTGACTCCAATATAAAGATGCTTTGCAAGCAAAGAGGATTAATGTGACACAGAGAAAAAGGAGGAAGAAGGAATAGTTCAATTTGCCAGACTAACCTGAAGGTTCTCAAAAAAAGTGATCTCTTTAGACAAATCTACTATATTTTACTCATATGGACTTGAGAGAGCACAAAGAGATTTACTGGCTAAGACAGATTGGCAGAGGAATGGGAAAACAGACAAAGGAGCTTGGCTTAGCAGCAGACAGCCCCAGGTGATGCTGAATAAGAAAATACCAGCCTGGAAACCAAGGACATGCCTCAAGAATCAGCCTTGGGAACATCTGATTTTGTCAGGAATGACCTCAGCACAAATACTGCACCCACAGAAATGAGGCAGCTCCAAAAAGCAGAGGCACAAAGCTCCAAGTAACAGAAACAGAGGAGGGTTTTGAAATAAGGGAAGTGATGCACCAGCAAGAGGAATACCAAGAAATCTTGGAGGTAACTAAGGTGAACTGGCCACCACAGACACATCCATGACACAGAGGTAAGTGGAAGTGATTGTGACACATTTAAGGCAGCAGTGAGAAGCTCTCCTGGCCAAATCTGCTCTGGAGAACACCACACACAGGACAGAGATCCATCCACACCACAAACAACAACAGTTGTTATTCAAGAAACTGCTAGAGAACACTTGGGTCATTTAGCACTACAAAACCACAGGTGAGAGTTACAACCACCTCTTACAGAATGCAGCAAAGAGGTAAACCACTGAAAATAAGCAGCAGTCCTTATGCAGGGGGAAAATGAGGGAACAGAAACTCAAACAAGTATATAAACTGTCATGAATGTGTAGTCTGGGAACCAAAAGGAGGTTCCTAATTGCACAGCTACATCTGTCATCTTCAGTAATGGTTTAATCTATGCAAGGAGGGAAGAAAAGATGGAAATGTTTTTAGGCTAGACTAAGTTCACAAAAGGGATTATGAGATATTGCTTGGGAAAGAAAGGAGCTGGGTGACCCAGGAAGTCTTTTCCAGCACTAAATTACCATGAGACTAACATAGCAAGTATATGCTGTCTACACAACCACAAAGAACAAAGGTTAAAAGTTTGCTTTAAACCCACACAGCTTTTGGAAACCAAGAAGCTGGCTCTCTTCCTCCAGACTGAGGAAGCTTAAGAGCCTTGGTTTCAGAAAAAGAAGGGGGAAAAAAAGTGAAGATACATATATTTTGAAGTAGTCTGAACTCCAAACTGGCATGTTTCTGCATTTGCATAAGGACAAGTTGTTCTGTATGGTGTTCCTATAACGAGACACAGTGAGAGGCGTTCGCTTCATTGTCACATAGGCACAAGTGTTTGAAATCAATCGTGCATTTCTTCTTAATAGGAGGCACAGGAGAGTGAGCAAGACAAAATCTGAGCTTAAACTAATCTAATTACTTACTCCATAGTAAGGCAAACCACAGCAATGACTGCCAGCATTCCCACTTGCTTTAAGCTGACTGCATGGTTTAAAGCCTACTCTGACGAGCCACTCGCCAATTAAGTTGTACTTCAAAGTCATGTTCCCAAACTAATTTACAGCTGTTGCTAAAAAACCCAAGGATTTCTCCAAGTACACTGCCAGCTGTAGGGAATCTGTAGTTGTCATTATCAAATAAAAATATCAAAGAACATTTCTGCCCTTAAGCCATTACAACATTTCACTTGATTCTTACTTTCAGATGGTGTTTCAGACCGAACATTTGAGTGACAATAGGGAAGGAAAAGGCTAAAGAGGTGGTAAAAACTACACACAGACCAGGCAGTCTGTTCATACCGTTTGACTTGATGGAAGGTGGAGGATGTGGAATTCAGTGGTTCCCTGTGGAGACCAGCTCTGCAGGAACTCTTCATGGTAACTACCTCTCCAGCTAAGGCACACCGTCACAGCCAGTCCATCCTGGGCTACACCCACAGCTCCCCCATCAGCTCTCCTTGCCCCACACACAGCTTCACCGTGTCTCTGCCACCTGAAATCTGAACAAACAAGAGGTACATGAGATGATGTTCGAGCACAGCAGCGGCTGAAGCACAGATGATCAGGACACAGACTTCCCCATCAGAGAGAAAACATATACACACATATATGCATACACATGCATAGATATAAGAGATACATATTTATCCATAAAAGAACTTCACATCATCATGCCATTACTGCAGCTGGAGTCTCTGAACACCATAGAACACAAATTAACACCCCCCCCAACAGCCTGTCTGCACACACAATGTTTTTTCACCTTATATACGACTGCAGAGCTACCTTGGCACCTCCCACGGAACACGCTGTCTTCGGAGCTCCATGTAAACAGGACACACAAGATCTTTCTGCTTGTTAGCACTGCATCAGGCTTGGGAGGGAAATAGCTGCTAGCAGTGAGATTTGACGCTGCCAGGAGTTACGTTAGTGTTCTAATCAAAATAACGTGGTGGATTTCAGAAAGGACAGAAAACATGTCGCCAAGCAGCCTCCAAGTCTTGTGAAAACTGCCCTGTCTTTGCATCACACACAGATAAGAGAGATTACACCAAAACAAAACTGTTCTGCAGTATCTCCTGTTCTCACTGCCTTCTCCACCTTGTCCTTGGAGCAGATACTCTTACCAGCAATTTAACGTACTTTGATGGCAAAAGAACAACAACCTTCGAGTTGGAAGGTTAAAGGGAAGAGTGACACAGCAAAAGAGCCCTGGAAAACCTCAACTACTCCAGTCTGAGTTGCCAGCAGATTGTTTTAGAGATCGTTTGCTTCCTCTCCAGAGGACCATGCACAATGATGCCTTAATAGAGGAATGCCATTTGAGGATGCTAACTACAGAGCTGTGTCCCCAAGGCATTTGTGATTTAGTGCAGCAGGTTGTTCTCTCCTTTTCAGCAGCTTTTGCTCAGTTTTCCTACTGCTGCCATATTCCTGCTTCCACAGAGATGGAGCCTCTCACATCACACCCTTCACAGCATCTCCCACACACAAGAGCACCTACCTACGCAGAGCTCAGTTGCTTGACCAGTGTGGTTTAGAACTCAGTGCTGCCACTAAACACTCATGGCCCAGAAAACCTGTTCTTGGTACACTCACTGAGAAAACCAAGGATGAACTTTCCAGACAGGAAAAGCAGAAGCTGGTTTAGATCCATTTGACTTGATGTCTGCTACAGCAATTTCATGACTCCTTGAGCGATGGTGAATGAGAGGTTAATCGTTTGCCTACATTTGAGTAGCAGGAGCCTAAAATAATATATAAAATATTACATAAACACATTCCAGTCTTCATGCAGAAATCTCTGCTGTGCTCTACACAAGGCTAAGAAATGTGTCAGGAGAAGACAGAGGCACTGGACTGGTGGAGCAGGAGGATGAGAGTTAGACTGCTGTGATCAGCAGCAGAAATCAAAGCTTTGTAGTTAAACATCATTTTCATTAGACTACCCAGAGCCTGTAACAAGGACCTACCCCTATGAGTGAAACCTAAGCACAAAAATCAGCCCATTCTGATGTGTTTGGGCTGCAGAATATATATTTGTGAACAATAATTCACTGAGCAAAAAAAAGCATATGCCTAGTGCTTTAGAAAAATCAAAGTTAAACATAAGATCTTTGCTTTCCCATGAACCATCAGTAAGAGGCACTGAAGTTCTGACTTTTCTCCAAGCTTTTGTCTGGCTTTCCTTCTGGCTTTACTGACACTAGCATTTCAGACTAAGCAGGAACTCTATCACAGAAACATGATTATATCCACACCCAAATAAATGCAACCACACCACTTCAAGAATGCCACTCGCTTTTTCAATAGCTAAAACTCTCTCCATGTATCTCTAGTGAGGAATATCAAGCATTTTGTCCTAGTCCTACTCTTCTGGGGAACAACTAAGAAGTAGAGGATCAAAATCCAGACAAAAAACTGAAACCAAAAGATATCATAGAATCCTAGAGCAGTTTGGGTTGGAAGGCCCTTCAATATCATCTTGTTCCACTCTCTGACCATGGGCAGGGACACCTTCCACTAGCCCAGGTTGCTCCAAGCCCCATCCAACCTGCCCTCAAATACTGCCAGGACACAGCAGTCACAGCTTCTCTGGGCAACCTGTGCCAGTGCTTCACCACCCTCACAGGGAAGAACGTTCTCCTCATATCTCATCTAAACCAACTTTGTCAGTGTGAAGCCATTTCTCTTTGTCCTGTCACTCCAGGCCCTTGTAGAAACTCCCTCTCCATGTTTCTTGCAGGTTACCTTTAGGTACCTGAAGGTGACAATTGGGTCACCCCAAAATTTCTCTTCTCCAGGCTGAACAATCCCAATTCTCTCAGCCTTTCCTCATGGCAGAGCTGCTCCATCCCTCTAATCAACTTGGTGCCTCCTCTGGACTCAGTCCAACAGGTCCATGTCCTTCCTGTGTTGGGGACCCCAGAGCTGGATGCAGAACTCCAGGTGGAATTTCAGCAGAGCAGCAAAGAACTTGAGAAGTGGTTCAGGTCAGGAGCAGCCACAGCCCCAATCCAAGCACAGGCATCATGTGGTGGGATGTCATGTGTTTAGGAAGGTACTAGGCACCTACTAGAGGGAAGCAAAAGCTGACAAAATAGACACAGCCAAGTTCAGATGGGCACTGCAACACAGCTCCAACCCCAGCTCCATACAAAGCATGCTTTTTCCCTTCCTCTATAGCTGCTGGGCTATAGAAAAGAGCTGAAATAGACTATTAATGCCAGCAAGCTCCTGACAAATTCCTACTGTGTGAGGAGTAAAAAGCTGTGCTTGTGAATTTAAAAAAAAAAGGAAAGAAAGAAGAAAAAAAAAAAAATCAGCATCCAAGCTAGCACAGAGATACTTACTGCTTTTTAACTACCACTGTGTTTCTGTACCAAGGCTGATCCTTAGCAGTAGGTGCTTCAGCTGATTTGTTAGATTTGCACAGAGTTGGGGACAGCCTGAAAACTGAAATACAGATGCACAGAGACACAAAAACAGGAGAGGAAGTTAAAAACCTAATCATGATGTTCTCCTTTTCTGAAACCACCCCCAAACATATGCCTTTATGCAGAAGATGTGGGAAGGACTTGGATATTGGCAGCAGTTAAGTATCACATCCTCTCAGCCACGGACAGCAGTTGGGTGAACAGTCCCACAAAACTCCCTGTCTTATCATCAGGTTTGAATGCTGCAGATAGGAAAACAATCTAATAACTCAACTAGAGTGGATGAAGGGAAGGAGGTCAATGTCTCCTCCTCTGTGCAACAACACACTACAGCTTTTGATGTTTTGGTAAAGCTTCACCACAAGAGCAAGTGTGTTCTATCTGTAGCAACAGTAACTGATCAACACACCAGTTCAAAGGGTGGGCACATCCTCTCAGAAAATTTACTTTCTAGAAGGAAGCCATGGCCTTGGGACTGGATCTGAGCAGAAATCACATGTAAAAACACATTTCATAGAATCATAGAATCAACCAGGTTAGAAGAGACCTCAAAGATCATCGAGTTCAACCCTACCGTGGTTATTAGACCATGGCACTAAGTGCCACATCCAGTCTCATCTTCAAAACCTCCAGGGATGGTAAATCTACCACCTCCCTGGGCAGCACATTCCAATGCCTGAGCACTCTCTCTGTAAAAAAATCTCTTCCTAATATCCAACCTCACCCTCCCCTGGCAGAGCTTGAGTCTGTGCCCTCTTGTCCTGCTGCTGGTTGCCTGGGAGAAGAGACCAACCCCCACCTGACTCCAACCTCCTGTCAGGGAGTTGTAGAGGGTGAGAAGGTCTCCCCTGAGCCTCCTCTTCTCCAGGCTGAACACCCCCAGCTCCCTCAGCCTCTCCTCATAGCACTTGTGCTCCAGTCCCTTCACCAGTCTCGTTGCTCTTCTCTGGACCTGCTCCAGCACTTCAATATCCCTCCTGAATTGAGGGGTCCAGAACTGTACACAGTATTCAAGACCATCCCACCTTCATGCAGGACAAGCTTTAGGATGCTCTACAGGGATGTCACATTGGATCAGCTGGGCAAAGAGTATCAGCACACAAGATGCAGAAGAAAATGACAGCAAGTATTTCAGAGCAGTTAATACCAAAACCCAGTCATTGTGATGGAAAAGGTCAGTGCTGAGACCTTATAATATAGATCAGGTGTTTTGTTTTCCTTTAAGAACAGAGTCGCATGTCCATTCCCCACCACTGAGCTCAAGTTTAGATGGTTACATGATCCTTGTCTCTAAACATGCAATTCTGCCATCTCCCAAACTAGTCATCCCTCCTTCCCCAAACACCCCCAGGACACAGGTAACAGCACCAGACCCTCCTGAGTTTTTTTTTTCCCTAGTCCCAACATTCCCACTGGGAGTGATCTACAGCAGCTCCCAGACTAGGCTGGACAGCAAGATGACCTCATACTCAGCCTCAGACACCTACAGGAACACAACCCTTCCTTTTTAACCATCCTTCAGGTAATATGTAAAACACCTTAAAGAACAGTCCTCAAACAGAAAAGGAACCACCACAAACATTGTTTGCCTTGCGAAACCTCATGTGCTCTGCTTCCTCCCTGTCTGATGGTCAAGAGGGATAAACCTGCACAGATCTGATGTTATCTAATCTAAAAGCAATTAAAAACCACAGGGGCTGAAATAGATGTGGGAGAGCTTCCTGAGTCTACTCGCACTCCAAAACCAGCTGATACCACCTCTTCTAGGCACAGGGAACCAGAGCTGCTGAAGAACCAGGACCTCATTACCACTGCCCTTGGCTCATTCCCCCACCAAATTCACTCCAGCCCTTCTCAAAGCTCTGCTAGGCTTCTATCATACTCTGAACCCTGGATAACACCACCAGACAGAGCCATTACTTAACAGAAATCTGAAGATTCCCACATAAATTTGAGCTTGGGCACCCATGTCAGGAGGGAGTACATGGATGTCCCAACTCACTGTGCAGCCCCACGGCTGTTCCAGTCACAGTAATTTCTGCCATGCTGGATCCAGTCTCACCCCTCTCCTCCTCCCAGCCCTTTCACACCTTTCTCTCTAACAGCACCAGTTCCCCCATCTGATTTCTCACCTGAAACAGCTCAAGGAGCTGAAGTAGGAGAAAATCAACCCAAAAGCTTCCTGACCCACTTACCCCCAGCCTTGACAGGTGCTAGCAAAGTGCAACAGGATGAGGTTCTCAGCAACTCAGACTGAACTCAGCCACCTCTGATCCACACCTTGGGTGACCTGGAAAAAGCATCTCCTACAAGGTATTTTTTAGCTTCTTTCAAGTCAGAGGAAAGAAACACTTCTGACTGCACAGTGGGCAAAACCCAGAGTGTTTGGAAGCAGAGAAATGAGCATGTAGGGCTCCAAGGCAACATTTGACTGCTCACTGCTGTCAAACAGCACAACTTGCAGTACTGATAAGCATATGAAATGCTTATTCTAATGAAGCACTACAGGGAGAACCTGTCTTCCTTCCAAGATCATGTCAATGAAGAATGAAAGGCTTCACATTTGCAGCTCCTATGCTTTCTGTCCTCTGGGTGGGGATAGTGTTGGAAGGACCAAGTTGTCCCCTCAAAAGGAAAATCTCAGAAGGGAAGAAGAAAATCAAGGAAAGACAAGTTCTGCTGCAGCCTGTTAACCCTGTGTTTGAGGACTGGGGAAAAAAATAATATTACAAGTGTTTCCTTCTTTCAGCTGTTCCTGAAAGGTTTCAGCTGTAGGGCACAATTTGGGTAAGGACATCACATCACCCATTGCTCAATGGGGAAGAAGTTAAGAACTGGCTCATTAGATTTGTTCTGCTTGATCCAAGAGGAAAACAAAACCAGTAAATCCCTCACTGGCCAGTGCTGCTGCAGCGCTGGTGACAAACATACCCAGATCACACTCTGCTTTCTAGAAAGCTACTTTGGCACTCCTTGTCCCTGTCACATGCCCTGAATGACAAGCAGGGGGTACCTAAGCACCCCTGATCGAGGCTACAGCTGCTGCATCCTCGGGTTACAGGGCACGGGCAAAGCTACTCACTGAACACAGCACACTGGAGGCCACGTGACCCACGAGCCACATCTGAATTATTTAGAGTATAAAACTAGATTTGTTTTGCCATGCAGATTCTGAATTAATGAAAGCTCAGCTGAAAGGCTACTTTCTTGGGGCAAGAGGAAGGAGAAAGCTTCCAGAAGCCTTCCTATTATAGAAGCAATAGAGCTGGTTCCAAAAATAGTAGAGCAGCACTCCCAGAGCTCTGGAGACGTCGTGCCCTGGTTTTGTAAGGCTGAGGTCTCACTGGATTGCTCCTGTACATGCAAAGATGGGTAGAAACGGCTGCAAGATACAGAACTGACGTGAAAAGGGAGTTTTAGGACAAACACCAGAGACAGAAACCCAGACAGCCTATATGAAAGGGATCAGCTCCAATGCCAACAGAACCAACCCGTCCCAATTTAGAGAAAGCCAGTTCAAACCAGCAAGAAGAATCTCACCTTTTTCAAGAACACAAGATCAGCTTGCTAAAAAAACTCCTGACTGTTATTGTTACAACACTGACGTGGCAGATTAGGATCGTCAACAATCATTTCATCACCCTCTTCTGCCTGTGGATGTGAGGGATCCTGGCTGGAGAGGTGCATCTGACTCACTTTGGCACACAGGGGGTGGATTTGGTTTTGCTGTGACAGCTAATAAACACTGACCATCACATGGCCATTCCTCACTAGTTCACCCAGAACAGTTTGTTAATGATCCAGCAGCAAAGCATAGCCACACACTAAGTCTCTAATTTAAAGTTTCCTTTGCCTGTTTTGTGGCAGCTCTAGTAACACGGTGGAAATAAACTCATTTGCACTGTTCCTATGATTACAAGTGTATCTTTGCACCTCCATGCTTCAGCACAGGACTGGCCTTTTTACTGGCACACAAAGGGAAATGCCAACAGGAAACCAAAAATCCGTTACTTGACACTATATAGGCAAGAAATCTCCGTGCCCCATGGCACACAATGCACAGTGGTCATTCCTTCTGTACATCTCTCTGTGGGGTATGAAATGGCTTCTAAAACAGAAGAGCAAACCTACAGTTAATATCTAAATAGCAAGCAAATAAGTATTATGGTTCCTTCTTTAGAGTTCTGCTAATAAGGAAAACCTCACAGAAGGTGACTCGGTGTTAAGCACTAAATTCATCAGTTTTAAAACTTAATTCATTGAATTAAACACCACTGTGATTTATATGGCTCTGAGTGGTTTGGACCAGCCTTTGGGCTGTCAGTTCTCCTTTCAGAGACCACCCTATATTCCCTGATCACTGATCCAGCTTAGCACAATAAGGGGGAATTCATTTTTGTTTCCTTCTGCAGAATCCTACCAAACCAAAAGGTTACTTTGTGGATTTCTGTGTCCTATACCACTTTCTCAAAAAATACACAGGCACAAAAGAACCCCAGAAAACAACCTCCTAAAAGAAACCATGCAAACCAAACCCAAACATACACACAAAAGACTCAAAGCAGAACATCATTTTGTCCACATAGATTCATTCTGCCAATTCACTGCAGGGTTAAGAGGTTACAATATTCATTAGGCATCTCTAAACATCCCAAATTTTCCTAAGAGTCTCCAACACCAAGTTCAACAAACAAATCTAATTCAGCAGCACAAACACCAGATTAAATATAACCACCAAAAAAAGGTTTTGTAAGTAATTGTGTCACTAGTTGTGAGTATTTGTCATTTAAAATGCCCAAGTTTTCCTATCATGTTCATGAATCCACTCTGCTCTCACACAGGAGCATTTTCCACAATTTTTTGCACGAATGTCTTATGACTTTGACAAAATCTTTAATCCTTTCCAATTTTTGTTTCAAATAGGTCATTGCTGGTGCCCCAATGTCACACTTTCACAGAAGAACTATCTTTCACCTTGCAAGGACAACGTAAAAATGCTGAACTCTGAGACTTCCAGTTTATAGGTCAGCAGTTTACCAAAAGAAATGTGCTCTGCACTTCGGAAAACAGTTATCTCAAGTATACCCCACTTCAGGACACATTTTGTGTAAAAAGAAGCTCAAACTATTCTTCACACAACACTTTAGAGCAAAGTGCATCATTGCATCTGCTGAGAACAGCAAACTCCCAACAGAACAGATTCATTAGGAGCATCTCAAAACAACCCACTCACCCACAAACAAACAACCACCACCCCCCACACCCTCTGAACAGGCTCTGGATTCACTGGGCTTTCCAGGTGTAACTTATAAAACAAAACAAAAAGCCCCCAAAGAACAGGTTACAATCTAAGACCAAAAAAATAAAAAAAATCACTAATTAGGGTCAGGTTCTATCAACGGCTCTGCAGGAAGAGGTCAGAACTGCCCCAGGCCCTATCCAGATGCCTCCACCACGACCCACCACAGGACATGGCTGAGCCCACCATAAGCAACTGGTACCACTGGGGAAACATTTAAGAAAGGGTAAAAACCAGCTGACAGAGAAGATGGGGAAAAACCCCATCAAGGTCAGAGAAGGACACAGAGGGCATGGTCTGACACAGAGCAGATAATCCTCTGCAGTGAAACTGGAGAAGAAAGATGTTGGTTTCATGTTTATCTTTGTTTCTTACTACTATTTTACCATTTTAACCATTGATAATTTTTTTTTTGTTTAGCCCACAACCATAATCAGTGATATCATGAACTTCATCTTTAAGCTCTCTTGGTAGTCTGTGACTTCTCTGATTCAAGCCCCCAGCAGGCAACAAACTCCTCAGGACAACCAGTCAGTGGGCAGATGGGTGGCTCTGTTCCCTGCAGTAGAAAATCATCCACTGCAATCATCTACTGCTTTTCCCAGGTGATCCTGTGTGGCTCAGAGAGTGGTGACTCAGTTGCTTCTCCTGAAGCCTCACCCAGCTCTTCCTCAGCATGGAGGGCACTAATCCCATTTATTAATGCCAAGTCTTCAGGAGGAAGAAAAGTATTCCTTCTTGTATGGAGAGTGAGCACCTTCCAGTCTCCCTCTTTTCTTGACTCCTGATTTGTTGTGAAACACAGTGTGGATTGTAGAGGGTGATCATACTCCCGAGTCTATGAGCTCTCTGGGAACATCCAATTTCATAAAATCATTGAATGGTTTGGGTTGGAAGGGACCTTTCAAGATGGTCTTGTTCCAATCCCCTGCCATGGGCAGGGACACCTTCCACTAGCCCAGGTTGCTCCAAGCCCCATGCAACCTGGCCCGGAACACTTGCAGGGATGGAGGGATGGAGCATCCACAACTTCTCAGGGCAACGTGTGCCAGTGCCTCACCACTCCCACGGGAAGGAATTTTTTCCTAATATCCAATCTAAACCTGCCTTCTGTCAGTTTAAAACCATTGCCCCTTGTCCTGTCACTACCAGCCTGTATTAGAAGTCCCTCTCCCTCCTTTTTGTAAGTCTCCTTAAGGTACAGGCAGGCTGCAGTAAGCCTGCTCCAAAGCCTTCTCTTCCCCAGGCTGAACAGCCCCAGCTCTCTCAGCCTGTTTATGTACCAGAGATCCCACTCATCAGCTCCATGGTTTCCTCTGGACTCACTCTGACAAGTCTACATCTTTCTCATCTTCCAATTTCATAAAATCATTGAATGGTTTGGGTTGGAAGGGACCTTTCAAGATGGTCTTGTTCCAATCCCCTGCCATGGGCAGGGACACCTTCCACTAGCCCAGGTTGCTCCAAGCCCCATGCAACCTGGCCCGGAACACTTGCAGGGATGGAGGGATGGAGCATCCACAACTTCTCAGGGCAACGTGTGCCAGTGCCTCACCACTCCCACGGGAAGGAATTTTTTCCTAATATCCAATCTAAACCTGCCTTCTGTCAGTTTAAAACCATTGCCCCTTGTCCTGTCACTACCAGCCTGTATTAGAAGTCCCTCTCCCTCCTTTTTGTAAGTCTCCTTAAGGTACAGGCAGGCTGCAGTAAGCCTGCTCCAAAGCCTTCTCTTCCCCAGGCTGAACAGCCCCAGCTCTCTCAGCCTGTTTATGTACCAGAGATCCCACTCATCAGCTCCATGGTTTCCTCTGACTCTGCTCTGACAAGTCTACATCTTTCTCATCTTGAGGACCTCAGAGCTGGATGCAGTACTCCAGGTGAGGTTTCGCAAGGGCAGAGGAGAGGGGGAGAGTCCCCTCCCTGGACCTGCTGGCCACTATTCTTCTGATGCAGCCCAGGACATGGCTGGCCTTCTAGAGTATGAGCTCACACTGTTAGCTCACATCCAGCTTTCCATCCACAACAACTCCCAAGTCCTTGTCCACAGGGCTGCACTCTATGACTTCTTCTCCCAGTCTGGGAAAAGGGCAGTATCTGGGATTCCCCTGAGCCAGGTGTAGCACCTTGCACTTGGACTTGTTGAACTTCATGAGGTTTCTCATTCCCAAGAATGCTACGCATCCTTCTTACTTCCTCACATAACTCCTTTGACCTGGTGACACAACTCCTCAACAAGGACACACCTTCTCCAGAGGAGATGACTCTCAGCCCCAACTTCCTGGACAGGCACCAGCCACTCTTTACAACCAGAGCCCTGCAGAGCTCTATCTACTGCCATCAGGTCTGTTTGGGTGGAACCCTCTGACATCGTTGGTGCAGCAGCTTCAAGAGCCACTGGGGAATAAGCATCTCTCCAAAGGCTCCAGGCCTGCAGCATGAACTCATTTCCTTCCACAGCAAGGAAGCAGGACAGGGTGTCACAGCCAGCAAAATAAAGATGGAATCCAAACCAGTGACAGAAGGAACAGCACAGCAATGCAGATGAGACTCACAGCAGCCTTGGCACAACGCCCCTCGTTACCCGTCACACAGAGCTAGGCACCTGCAGAGCTCATCCAAGCACATACAGAGCAGCAGGAACAGGGAGCAAACAGGGCATTGGAGAGCAGAGCTGTGGCCACACAAATGCAGGTGGAATGATCCCAAACCAGCATCTGGGCGCAGAGGATAATCTCAGCACTAAACTGCTTTGCAGCTTGTAAAAAAAGCACAGAACCTGCACAAAGGGACCAGAAAGGACTTGGAACACAGGGAGCAAAGGCATGTGAGCAGTGACATGCCATGGCTGAGCTGCTTAAGATGAAGACACAAAACAAGGAAAAGGACACACCACAAATCTTTCCCAGCCAAAGTATCTCCTGGTTTTACACAAACTCTTGAAAGAACATCATACACGAAACAGCCTCTGACAAACTTAACTCAGCCATGGATAAGATCAGAGATTTTTGGCTGGTAAACTGCAGTAGAGACAGAGATTAAATGCAGTATCTTTTTGTATGAGATTAAATACAGCACCTTTTTCCTTTTGCTTCAAAAGACTGTTTAAAACTGAAGCTAATTTGGGAATCTCCCAATTCAGTGGATCTTTAAAAATAGAGCCAAAAAAAAGATTAAAGATTTTTTTCCATTAATAACTCAAGTTATTGAAGTAAAAAATAGTTTGATATTTTCAGAGCTTTGTAGTCAATACACCTAGCAACTAAGACAATTAAATTTCCAGAAATTCCACACATGGCACGAATTCTACTGTAACTCATTCTTTAAAGAATAAAGAAAGGCCCCAAAATAGCACCGCAATTTCAGTAAAGCTTCTTCATGCTCAAGTGCCTTGTGAAGTGTGAGAACTTTTCCTGCAAATCTTCCCCTTTCATGTTTCATCTTCAAAATTCAGTAGCACAGACCTACAATAGGACTCCAGAAAATTCTGATGCAATTCTTGCCAGGTTTTAGAAGTATGCACTTGTCTAAAATTTCACATGAAAACATCAGATTCAGGTTTGTTTCACAAGGATTTTAGACTTATTAATGCAAAATCATAGAAAAGATTGAATCATTAAATGGTTTGGGTTGGAAAGGACCTCAAAGTTCATCTCATTCCACCCCCTGCCATGGGCAGGGACACCTTCCACCAGCCCAGGTTGCTCCAAGCCCCATCCAACCTGGCCTGGAACAATTCCAGGGATGGAGCAGCCACAGCTTCTCTGCGCAACCTGTGCCAGTGCCTCAGCACACCCTCACAGGGAGGAATTCCTACCTAACATCTAATCTAAATCTCTCCTCTTATTTTAGAACTGTTCCTCCTTGTCCTGTGCCTATCTGTCCCTATAAGAAGTTGCTCTCCCTCTTTTTTATTAGCCTCCTTTGGGCACTAGAAGGGGCTCTAAGGTCTTCCCAGAGCCTTCTCTTCTCCAGGCTGAACAATCCCAACTATTTCTTTTGTCTCCACAGCAGAGATGCTCCAGCTCTCAGAGCATCTTCATGACCTCCTCTGGACCCAGTCTATCAGGCCTAAAACCAGCTTTATAAGCAAGACAGCAAAGGAAAAACTAAGCCAGTATTCCCACTGCTCCCTCCAGTACAGTCAGTAGTCTCAGGGTTTCCTCCTCTTGGACAAAACCAAGAAAATATGAATAAAACTCACCAAATCTCTGAGAAGCAGAAAATAAGGTACCCACAACTATGGTTTAAAAAGGATGGTTGAAGAGAAGCAGCCTCAGAGCTGGAGACTGCCACTGTGCTGTGGAAACACACAGCAGGTTTTTGGGCTCACCAGTGGAGCAGCTGCTGTGAGCACACCTTACAGAAGGCCCTCACAAATCAAACATGCCATTTCCAGAGCTCCTACCCACAACAAATTCTCTCCCAAAAGCCAGCTGAGGCTTGCTAGCCCCAAAACTAAATTACCAAAGCAATCACCAAGCTTGATCCCTCACCATTTGACATCTCTCACTGATTCTCCTGCAGGATATCATTTCCAACAGCTCCCTCAAGAAAATAAGTTTCAAGCTGTAGTTTTTTCATTCTGAGCCATCCCTGCACTATTTCATAGCTCTGATAATTGTACCACTGACTAACCTCCAACTGGGAATAGCTGTTTTTATCATCACTATTAAAAACAGTCCCTCACACTGTTAGGAATCTGGAAATTCACTGGAGCTGCATCCCACCCTTCAGCCTCTCAAAACACTACAGAGCAATGAAACTATGTGCTGAAACCAGAGGATCCCTGTACTGAGCAACTCCTGTAATTTCTGGGTAATTGGAACTGCTTCCTGAGCAAACCATGGAGCTTTGGTTATTGATTTGAGAGGGGCAAGTGGCACAAGAGCTCCAAAAGTCAAAGCAAACTTACAGTTTTCCATACTGGAGTGGGAAAGTTTAGATACTTTTAGAAATGTAGGAGTGATGTGCAGGTTAAATAGCCTTAAAGATTCACCTAGTTTTGTAACTTTTATGCCTTTTTTTTTTCCTCAAAAGTAAAAAGATCATCTGCAGTTTTCCTTTCCTAAAAGCACATTATCTTGACTTTCACACCTGAGCCAGAACAGTGACTGACATTTCCCAGAGAAGTTAGCATGATGCAGAAAAACAAGAGTTGAAAGAAGAGAGGATTTAAAAAACAGCTTTTAATTATCTGAAGGTACAGTTGCCAAGTAGACAGCAAAGAGGCTGTGCATCACACACAGACAGGAAAATTCCCCTACGTTTACTTCACAGTCAATTACAGTGGATTAACCTATTAGGAAGAACAAAATATAATATTTTCGTGGATGCAAGTTTCAACAACTTGAAAAATCATTGCCACTGGTTCTTTGATACACAGGATCAGCAATCTGTTTTATCACACTTCCAGTCATCACAGTCCATAAACACACCCTAGAAGCAACCTCTCCCTCTTTTTAATGGATCTTCTGTCATTCTTTCTTTCTCAGGGAACAGTATTCCCTCTTGGCTCCACACTTGGAGTATAATTTCATATCTCAGTAACTTTTTATTGTTGTTAATGCATCAAACACCTTCAACGTCTTTTACACACACCTTTGCACACACAGGTGCTCGTATTATTCACATCTGTCTCTGCAAGATGCCACTGTACAAGGTATCTGTCAAACAGAAAAGTATCACAGCACTAAAATTCAGCTTTCCAGGATCCCTGTGCTAAGTCCTGGGTGTGCCTACTTTTGTTTGGTATCAAGTTCCTTCTGCTGGCTCAGCTGCAAGAGCAAACTAGAGGGATAGTTGAGCTTTTCCCCACCTCCAAAAACATCTGTTCCTTTTCTAAGTTCTCCAGACTTCCTTCCCCTTGACCATATCATAAAGCCTCTCTTTTTAGCAAAAAGAGAGTCCATCGCCATTATCTTCTTGTTCTCTGCAGAGCAGCTTGAATCACTGAATCACAGAGCTTCCAGTCCTTTCAGCTCAAGGCCAGGCACTGAATTCAAGCATCCTGATTTACAGAGAGGGTTGTTAAACTCCTTCCCTGCCTTCTTTTTTAACACCCTACAGCTTCCTGCCCTGGGAGGCAACCAAACTGCTCTAAGAAACGCCAGTTTCCCTAAAATATCCATAATTCTTGTGACACTCAACATTTAAAACAATCATGTTACTTGCAAATCTTGCACTCTAACAGCTTTTATTCCACCAAAATGCAGAGATGAGCAAGAATTACTTCAGCACGAAGGAGCCTGAGTTGGTTATGTGCTGAATCTCACAGCATTTTGAGTTAACATTCCGGCTTGGCACGACCCACCATCCGCACCAGCACACAATGTCACCCCTCAAAACCTCACTGTTCAACCTAAAGGCACTGTGGGGTTTTTATTTTAAGGGTGCATCAGCTGCTAACTGCAAGTGGGAATGCTTCATTTAGCACACACACACTTGTTAAACTGCTCACAGCATGCAAATAAAACACTGCATTGTGCAAAAGTCATTCAGTCTCCTCATCCGTAGATATGAGCAATGGAACCGTGGCCAGGAAAGAGAAACTTGGAACAACACACAAATATTTCAGTCCCTTATTCCCAATATTCACATCCTAGGCTAAAACCCCACAAGCCTGTCATGCTGAGGGGTCACCGTGTTGAGAACCTCCCATGTGCAATGGGTGGGAAAAGGACCATTATGTGTCTTGCCCCTGGACTGCACCCTGTTATTTGTAGTTATTACTGCAAACTGCTTTTTTTTCCAGACAATGGTTGTGTTATTATAGGTACCTTCATGCCGTGCCAAAGCACATACACACAGCAATTCAGAACAATCAGCCTTGTTTTCATGGGAGCAAAGGTTGCAGCCAAATGAAATGGGTGGAGATCACATTAAACAATCTTGGAATCTGCTAATAGGATATAGGAAAATGTGACCATAATGCAGATGCAGAGTTCCCCTTTCACCTTCCAATGTTATGGATAAAATAAAAGCTTTGGAAAACCAATTAAACTGTTTGAACAACATTGAACAAGTTGAAGTGTTCTCAGGGTGCTTACAAGACCACTGAGAAGTTCTTTAAAATTAAAACAAAGGAATGCCCTTCCAAAGCTCTGAGACCAGAGAGCTTTTCCCCACCACAGAACACCACCTGTTTTAATGATATGAGACACCTGCAAGTCATCTGCTCCTCCATGGAAAAGAGAAGCTCATCAAGATAACTGTCCCTGCCTTAAAGAGAGGATCAGCCCCTCCTGAAAGAGGGGAATTTTCATCGTGAAGCACCTTGCTTGGTCAGCTGTAACCTGCATTCCCCTTGCCTGCTTTTGAGATGTGCATTAGTCAGCTTTCTCCTCCTCCACAGATCTGATTGTGCCTCTGCATGATCGTACACTGAAGTCATGTCCTTGAGCGTGTGACATCAGTCTGTTGCCATGGCAATGCACAGGGCAGTCCAAAATTCAGTATTATGGCATCACTGCAGGATCAGACAGCAGAACAAGCCAATGCCTGGGAGCTGGTTAATGCAGCACGAACAGCCAAAACGTTTCACTCTAAATGTTACAGCCTAACTGCACTTTATCACCATATTCTCCATAAATATGGCTACAAGCCTCACATGAGGCAAGGCAACCCAGAAGGTCACTGAGCTGAAGAAACAGGCAAACCATCAAGCATCACTAAAAGGAAGGGCAATATGTTTTCAAGGATGGCCACCAAGTACCAAGGAAGCTTAGTTCAGCTCTCTGAATAGAAACCACCATCTGTTCCTAAGGCAACACCAGACCTGCCTAAAGACATCACTCAGAGAAACAGGGATAGCCCCTCAGCACCTCAGGATCAAGTGCTGGGTTGCACACAGCTTTTCTGGAAATCAGAGACTGGAGCATCACACCACTGTCAGCCCCTTGGAAGTGACAGCATTACATAAGACACAGTTCTTCAAACTGTGAAGCAAAATTCAGTGTATCATAAACCCAACCTGTAACAAAGCCATGGAGTCAAAAAAGGGTGGTACCTTCCAAGAGCTGCTATTCCATGTAGGGTTAGACATTACAGTTCTGTAGGCTCCTTGCACACTCACGAGAATGGCATTTCTGAAGAGCAAAAGGGAAGGAAAAAGGAAATTAGTGACACGGTAACGGTGTTACAACTACTAACCAGCTCTTAAAACCTGTAAGATCCAGTTTGCTCAGAGAAAAGGGCACAGAGGAACAACAATCCAGGCACTGCTGATGTGGAGCACCACCAATTCAAACAGGTCTTCAGTGCTGACTGACCAAGTACACCCCAAAAAGAGTCCAGCAGCTACAGTTGAAGGTGGCTGCCCTGCCATGAACTGTCCCTCCAGGCTGGGCAGAAGCCACTTTGGCACTGTGGGAGCCCAGGCTGAGGGACAGCAGAGGAAGATCACAAAGCTCTCAGTACCCACACTGGACCCCCTTCTTCACTTGTTCCTCCATTCTCATCAAGCACATGTTTATCATCCATGTAAATCAGCACAGGCACCGTGGGTGCCCAGGCTGAGGGACAGCAGAGAGGAGTGACCACAAAGCTCCCAGGAGCCAAGCTGGACCCCTTTCTTCACCTGTTCCACTCTTCCCATCAAGCATATATCTTTAGGGGTCTGAGTGCAGATTCCCAGTCACTGCCCTAATGCCCAAATACCTCAAGACCCTTAAGTGCCATTGTTTAGTGTGGCAGCTTCTGTGTAAACCAGCACTGGCATTCTGGAAACCCAGGCTGAGACAGGGATCACACAGCTCCCAGTAGCCACACTGGACCCCTTTCTTTACCTGTTCCTCCATTCTCATCAAGCACACACGTTTATGGGTCTGGGTGTGGATTCCCAGTCACTGCTCTAACACCCAGATTCCTAGGGACCCTTGAGTGCCACTGCTGAGCATGGCACGTTCCATGTAAACCAGCACTGGCATGGTGGGAGCCCAGGCTGAAGAACAGCAGAGGAAGGATCACAAAGCTCCCAATACCCACAGTGGACCCCTTTTTCTACCTGTTCCTCTGTTCCCATCAAGCACACATGTTCCGGGAACTGGGTATAGATTCCCAGTGGCTGCTCCAACACCCAAATTCCTCCAGACCCTCGAGAGCCATTGCTGTTGCGTGGCAGTTTCCGTGTACACCAGCCACTCCCCGCACGCTCCGCTGGTTTCGTTTCGCCTCCTTCCGCTTTCCCTGATTAATCCACGCGTCTCCCACAACTCACTCCACACTTCTTCCTGCCGAGCTGACCTCCATCCTCCCCATAACCCCAGACGCACCCACAGTCTCTTAACAGTGTCATTAACAAGGAACACATCATGATCTCTACACGGATGCAACCCTCACCCTCTCCTAACCCCTCCACCCATGTCCCTGGCTGCAATTACCCCATACCTCCTTATCTAACACCCAACAGAAGCCTTGGGGCTGGGAGCCATTGTTTGTTTGGCTCTGCAATGTCACACACCCCACTGGTGTTGTATAAATAAATTCCACAACCTGTTTGAGCCTGAGCTTGAATCAGACCTGAATTATCCCAGTTTCTAAGGGACTGCTGCAAATACCTTCACTTGCTGGCTGCTCAATTCAGCTTACACAACGAGCCACCAACAGCAGCTCCAGTGCCAAACGCCCCGACAGCTAATTGCTCCGATGGACCACAACTGCAGAGAAAACACCTTCAATCCCTCTACTTTTAAATATAAATTGCAAATTAGGAAGGGAAGAGACAGGTCAAAACACACTGCTCTCAGCAATGTGTCTCTGCCTGTCACCTGAATGACAAGTTCCACGTGCCAATGTCACCTCTCAGCCACCAAAGCATCAGGGCTTTGCCCCAACCTCAGCTCTTAACACCCAGCAGGTTGCCCAGTCACAAGCCTGAAGTACTGCAGAGGATGAGATTCTGGAAGCAACTTCAAGCCAAATGGATTTCAGAGTGAAACAAAGCCAGCAGGCTTCATCTCCATGGAGCTCCTGCAACACAACACAGGCTGAGCAAGCTACTCAGGGCAGAGGTCTTTCTTATTAACTACCTAGTAAATTCAGATTAAAGTCAGACAGCTTTTCCCCCTCCCTCGCATAAAAATCAGATTCCATCCAGCCCCCAGAAATCAATCCAGCTTCTGCAATAAGGAAAACTCACTCACAGCTACATGACACCACACACAATCCATAGGATTGTGGCCCTTCAGGTACTCATTAAACTTTTTCCCTAGAAAAAGTCTCCAGTAATGGATAATTCGTCTTCAATTCAATTTCAACAGTCAAGATGGATCGTAACTAAGTACCGGATACTAAAGCACATGAGCAGTCCCAGTGCACACATCCCAGCTCATCAACGCATCAATCCAGAGCCTGTGGACACTCACCATCTACCCTCCCAAGCACATGAGCCAACTCAAGCATGAGGGGTGACCGACACCCTGAGCCAAACACAGGGAGGAGAGGAAGGAAGCACCAAGGCACACTACAACCATTAAGAAGTAAACAGAGGCCAGAGAAGAGCCAAGGCTGGGTGGCTGCTGTGGAAGCTTGATTAACACACTTCAAGGGGAGAAGCAGAGCATGGGGAAGGCAACTCACCCTCCCAGATGGTCATGAGAGCCTTGTCAACCTGCACAGACTGAAGGGCAGCTCCAAAAACACTAAGTGCAGTGCTGGGAAGGCAAAGGGACCATTTGGAGACAAAAGATTAGCTTTTGTACTAGAGAAAGGGAACACAACAGCACATAACCATTCAATAACACTGTGGGTTTGAAACATCTGTGAGACACCATTTCATGAGCCAGAAGTCCATCTCAGCACAGATGATAAGATATTGCTGTATGCAATGGTGTTTACAGGTGGAGGAAGAAGCTGTGCTTTGCTGACCCTTCCTGACTTCCCAGCTGAATGTCCCTGTCCATATGTGAATCCCTTCCCACCTGCATTACCCTCAGAGCAGGTTTGCCAGCATGAAAGAAAGTTATA
>NW_008652274.1:7411-11620 GCF_000695815.1 Acanthisitta chloris | reverse complement strand
CTCAACCTCTTCTGAAAAGACAGCACAGCACCAGTGCTCTCACACGAGACTCATGTCCTACAGCCTTCTCCCAAGCAAACTGCAGCAAAGAGCGAAGTCAACCACCCCAGCTGCCAGGTAACATTCCAAGTTTGAACCCATTTTCTTTGGGCAATACCCAATCCAGCCTGGCAGCCTCCCATCCCTGCAATCATCCCTCCTATCCATGGCTAAAAAGGGATGCAGGAGTCTGACCAGCTACAGACATCCACAGGAAAAATGTATTTTCCCCCCTGTATGAATAAATAAATGCCTCCTTTAAAAAAGGTGATGCAGTTGATCTCATTAAAAGAAGCCACACTGTTCTTATCAAATCCTGGATCCACTCCAATGCATGATGCACTGATCAGTTTGCAAAGCATGTTTGGGCCTTTCCCTCTGAAAGCCACCCTAAAAACGTAAGACTCAATTAAGGGGCCTCATACTCTTCAAACCTTTAAAATTCACCATCACTTCACTTTATTTATTCCAAGAACTCAATGCTGCAGTTGGATCTACACGATCAACCCCACCAGCCAAGTTACAGCCAAAACAACCAAGCCCAAACTTACAAAAACGATCAACTTTTTAAAAGTGTATTACATTTTCTTTCCCAAAACATTTTACCTGTCAACAAATATCTGTCTTAGTGCATTACCATCCTCCCATTGTCCTGAACTGAGTTAGCAAGCTCTGAGCAGAGCACAGTGAGAGCCAAGCACACTGCCTCGTGGCCAAGCAGAGCCTGCAAGCACAGACCCCCTTTGGGGCAGCGACACTTGAGGTCGATTTAATACAAAAACAAACTACTTTTCCATTCAAGTCCAAAGCAGAGACAAAGAATTTTATGTGGCTCAGATTGCACAGTCAGCTGTCTTTTTAGGAACGGATCAGATTTAATGGTTCTATGGCAGTCCAGAAAAAAAAAAAAAAGGGAAAAAAAAAAAATCAGCCCAGCAAGAGTTTAAGGTTTGGCCAGTACTACACTATGTAAAATCCAGGCACTTGTCTGCAGTGCTCTCACAGTCTTAAGGCTGTACCTCAAAGTCATCATCAGCATCAGTTCCAAGAAGGCATTTTATGAGGCACAGGCACAGGTTGCCCAGAGAAGCTGTGGCTGCTCCATCCCTGGGAGTGTTCCAGGCCAGGCTGGATGGGGCTTGGAGCAACCTGGGCTAGTGGAAGGTGTCCCTGCCCATGGCAGGGGTGGAATGAGATGAGCTTTAAGATCCCTTCCAACCAAACCATTCTAAGATTGTATAATTTCTCAGGATTCAGCCCAACCCACTAATACATTTTTATCTCATTTCAAAGGAAGACAGAATCCCTCTCTGTAGCTCTGCCCAATAATTCTCTTGTGCATCACATGGGTTGCATTTAACACCCTTTCTACACTGGAGAACCCATCAATGTGACCACTCTCACTGCAGGGACTTGTATTCTGAAGCAGCAGAGACGTGCTCAGGCTCTTTTACTTGACTATTTCGGGGCCTAATGCAGACAGAGAAGCTAATTAACATGTATTGCTATGGAAAGGAATACAATCTAAACGTTCACTGGGTTATATCGAAACCCTTTGAGACATCTAATGTCAAAGCTAAACAGATCTTCACCTGGCAAACACTTGGAGAACCTTCAACTGAAGCTGCCAGGTAAGGTAATGCAGTACTTTAGGATACTTTAGCTACATACACTGGGGACATACCTCTAACACACACAAAGCCCAGAGAGGCATCATGACAGCTGCAAAAACAACTTTGTCCTGGCTAACATTCACATAATGAAATTACAGTTTCACTCCAGGGAAAAAGGAAAAAGCACTTAAGTTTTGTTTAGATTGAAGTGCTGCAAGCCACACCACTTATCTGCTATCAGAGCAGATTGCAGGGCTGCTCCAATGATTATTCTGTAATGAAGTAACTGGAATTGGAAGGTATGCAATTAGTCCTATCTCCTCCTCCTCTACCACCCCCACTAACATGAAAAAAACCAGCACAGACGTTATCACCTCTCCCTCTAGCTCTGCTCACTTAAAATACCCACAAAGCAAAGTAGGGCTGTCACTTAGAAGCTGCTAACAAGCCTGGCTTGGCCTTGACTGGCAGCAAAGGTGATATTCTCAGCATCTCCCCAGGAGAAAGTTACTGGGTTACCTAATGGATGCTTTCTCAGGTACCCACACACACATATATATTAAGCCTAACATGCCTGCATTTAGCTATTTTAGTAAATGCAAACCACTTCTGAGAGGGAAAAAAAGCAGCACTGCTGTTCCTACCAGCTTTAAGTTAAAGCATCTCTCACTAATCCTCCTGGGCATGGCCAATGTGAATATATTAAAGTGAATATATTAAACCCAGGACACAGGTATCACTTGCTGGCACTCTGGCTGGCTTTACTGACTCCGGCCTGGCTCATTTTCCCTGGGTCATTTACCCTACCTGCCCTTGGAGAGCTGTGCTTTATGTTTGTAAAATGCTATATGCAGCTTCTTCCATAACTACAGCTAATAGCTGGAAGATGCAGAAAGGCCCCAGACACCCCAAAGCCAAATGGCAATCCACAGTGAATCCAAACTGCAATTCTGACATTTATTCAGGCTCAAATCTCAGTCATCCTCCACTCCAGTGATTCCCATTGGTCTAATTAAAGACATGGTTTCTCCCAACAGCCTCTGCCTCATGTATATCCCAGTAAAGTTTATCTATCCGTGACTCAAGGAACACAAGAGAGAGCTGGGGAACAGGGAGAATTCTCCCAGCCCTCCCCCTCAAAATTATGACAAAGGAATTAATTGGGGGAAAAACCTTACAACCAACAACCCTGCTCTGTACAGGACCACTAGGGATGCAACAATTTTCACTCAGATTAAGTTCCCTCACTTTTCTCTGTGTTAAATTCATCATAACTTCTTAAAAACATTTTCCCAAAGACAATGGGCCATCCCTGCATGATGTACTGGTGCCTTCACTTCCTTGGATTCAGTCAGGCCACAGATAAAGCTGTGTTAACCTCTCAAAATCCATACACAACCCTCTACTCACTTGATAGATCTATTGACCCTAAAGAGTAAAAAGGGCTCACACTTCCATCCCTGGGAGAGTTCAAGGCCAGGTTGAGTGGGGTTTGGAGCAACCTGGGCTAGTGGAAAGTGCCCCTGCCCATGGCAGAGGACTGGAACGAGATAGTCTCCAAGGTCCCTTCCCATCAAATCATTCTAGGATCTATTGATTCGAAAACAAACCAACCCACCTTTTAAGGCAAGATCATGTGTAGAATGCTGCAGACACATTTGCTGCAAAGGTATGTAAACTACTACTGCTTATCCTACAATCTTCCCTGAAGCCTACAGCTGACACAGCAGTGGACACCATTTCAACAACCCCAAAAGCACTTAAAGCCAAACAAAGCAATCATTAGGAAAACTGGTTTGGTCCACTGGTGGTGACATCCCATGCCCCATCCATGGAGGAAGCGTGACTCAAACTCCTCTGAGCTCCCAACCACAGCACAGGCTGTAAAGCTGCATTAAGAGAATTCCCAGTAACTTGTACCAAATCCATGTCTCCAACTGCTTCTGCTGCAAGACGAATTCAAAGCAAGTTATTACACATTTTAATATGACATCTGCAATCCTACTGCATCTAAAAAATTCCATTAGCATTTTAAGAGAAATACATGGTTTGGGTTTTTTTCTTAGCACCATGGAAGATGAATTCATTGCTATCAGTAATCCTCCCACAGCCCCAGTTTCAGAAGCTGTAGCAGATTGAGTGAGATCACAGATTCATGAACAAGCGTCTTAGCATCACTTCATTCATGTGTTTAATAAGATAAAGTAACCTCATTACAAAAAAAAAAAAAAGCAGAATGCCATCCTTTGTTAGAGAAAATTAAATGAAAAAGCCAAGGAACTAACAGTTTGTCCCACACCTGATGGCAAGTTCTGGTGCTATGATGGTAAGTCCTGGTGCCCTGCTGGTTAAATTGAAGTCTACAAACCCATTTTCAGGGCACAGGCTTTTCTTAAGGGTTTTTCTTTTTGAGTTCCCTTACTAAGTCCCTGACACTTGTCTCAAGCTGCCATGACTGTTCAGCAGTGGATTGCCCGGGGCACAGGGACATCCCTCCCCAGCACAGGGACATGTGCAGCCAGTCAGGAAGGCAAATGAATGAGAAAAATCCCAGTCA
>NW_008652274.1:0-7383 GCF_000695815.1 Acanthisitta chloris | reverse complement strand
AAGGGAAGGTTTGCATATATATTTTCGGGGAGCTTCTCTCTACCTCAAGAGTCAGGACAGGAGGAAGCACAAAAGCTCAGAAGACATAAAAACATGAAGACCACAACCCCCTTCACCATGGAAAGGGTTTTTACACTTCGTATCAAAGGCAAAGCTCAGCACAAAGACCTCAGTGAAGAGCTTTATAAATCAAAAGGGAACTGGGATCCTTCTGGAAGCACGTGAGCTGGTGAACACAAGCCCTAATTCAACACTAGTCACTATCACTTGACACACAAGTCCTGCTTGAACTCAGGGTCCAAACTTGTTTAAAATATAGCCTCCAGTATGACACACTGCAGAAAGCCAAACCACAGGCACAAGCCATGAGTTAAGTCTTTGAAGTTTAGATACACCAGAAAATCACTTCACCTACCTAGATGCAGAGGGATAGCTGCTGCTGCCTTTGATGCTACAAGAAATTTTGGTCTTAAAACTGCTCAAGGACTTCAAATTGCTTGCTGGGCCGCAGCGTGGCAACACCCAAGCCTACACTTACACATGAAGATAATTATGCCTGGTCTAGACTTAGGGGGGGGAAGAAGGAGGAATCTTTTCAGTGATGTTAGCACGCAAAGAAAATAATAGCACATACAAAGAAATCTCTAGAGTGACTTATGAGGAAGATTTTATGCTTGGCTTTCTGCCAATTAGAGAGGAATTAAAGAGTCTAGCAGTATAACCCTGTTCATCCCGAGGAAGAAACTGCATTTTTAAGTGATCCATGGAAGAAGAGGGAGGAGGAAAAAGGGACAAAGACTCAGGACTGCAATTGCACAGAGCAGCACAGGAAGTTTCTTCTGATGGTACCAAGAGACAAAGTGGGCACAGATAGTTCAGATTTTAAAATTAATCCAGTCCATTGCATCCAAAAGAAAATCAGCATATAACAGCTGACTCCAAACAACAGCATTCCAATAAAGCAGACAGTGGTTTTTACTACAAAATTCCAACTGCTTCAGTATTTTACAGATTATAAACCTCCACTGAGTGCCAACCAGCCAAATCAGTGAAAGGTGGAGGTCACAAAAACAAAAGCAAACCAAGTAGAAAAGGCATGGATAGACACCTTGGGAAGCTGAAAATGTGTCAAAACTCAGCTTTTTAGTAAGAGAGAACATTCAGTAGCTATCTGCAATGATGGATTTGCATCCAAACTCTTTGGAGCTTAAAAACTCCCATCATGAGACCAGCTTTTAGCAGAATTAGGACCAGACTTGACATGCCCCAGTTTCCCCAAGGTTACTTTTTGAAATGCATCTACACTCAAAGTATTTCCAGTGCTCTTCTCACACTGCAGAGGAGAGACCAAAACCAACCTTCTAATTTTACTGTTGTACCTTTTTTTTTTTAACAAGAATTTCACTTCAACACTTTATTTGAACGACAGAAGGAATTTTGTGTTAGATCGGAGGTTGAAAGTTACTGGAAATGGCATCAAGCTGCTGTTACTTATATAAAGCCATTGCAAGGAGAAGAAAAAAAGAACATTACTGAAGGTCTCTAAACGAAACCTTGTAAAACACCAAAACCGAACCAGAAGTAGCTCAGGAGTTGCTAGTGACGTTTAAAGTTAATAAAATTCTACATTAAATGGCTGTTGCTTGGGTTTGCCAAAAAATTATGCGAATTTCCAAAGTTCATACATAGTAATTAGCACAGCAAAGAGCAGGTCCCAAATAAGTGCTGAAGTTAGCCTTGCTGTTATTTTTCCAGCAGATGGAATTAGCTACGTGTGAAGCTACTTTTTTTTTTGCAATTGGAGATTAAACATATTATCCTGAATATCAATTCTGCAAGTACAGTGTGTTGGATACAGCAGACATTGAAGGAGGAATATACAAATACCAGTCTGAATCCTCCATTTCCATCATTCTGAACAGGACACTGAGGAAGGGTTTACATATAAGACTTCATTTTTCAAACCGATTGACTATCTGCCGACAACTGAGTTGAGACAAGTTCTCTCAAAGTACATTAGAGCTAATAGTCCAAACAGGTTTTTCCAAGGAAAAATGTCTGCCTTAACTAAAAATACACCTCTTGATGTGCTAATTGACATCACAAAAAGTCATCCAAACTGCAAGTTGAAACAACACATGTAAACACGAAGCCTCCTCCTTTTGCCCATTACTTCTCCAAAACCTGGTTCACAGGCAAATCCATCATAGATTGTCTATAATACACTGGGATACAAATCCACCTTTTCCACTACTATTACAGATTTGCCAAGTCTTGCTCAGAAAAGACACAATCTTCTCCTCAGCCCTGGTGTTCTCCAGCTACCTGCAGCGATGGCTCAGCCTCGTGTGTGCCTGTGACCAAAACAGTCCACCTCTGTTCCACATCCTGAGTTTAGTTTCTCTCAAGCCCAGAGCTGCCCCAGGATAGACAGTTCCTCCCAAAGACACTGTTTTCCAAACAGAAAACCTTTGAAAGAAGTGAAAACAACAAGTCTTGCTACACAAATATTACCTTCAGGTAGCCCAGAAGAGACTTCTAGAATCTGTGTGTGCTGCAAAAAGAACCTAAACCTTGCATAATTAAAGGAACAAAGGGAGGCGAAAGCAAAGTTTAACTCTAATTTAAAAGTCAAGTGACACACTGGATTGGATACGATTAACCAAAACTGTGCAAGTTACAAGCAGATGTACTGAAAGCAGCAGAAACCCTGCCCGCAACAAAATGGGAATTCTCATACAAAAATACTTCTGTGGCCAAATGCAACACTGAGTTTAAGTAGGAAAGCAAGTACTTACACCTCTCATGTTCTCCCCCTCTTCCTTCTCAACTAGGGAGTCTCATTTATCTCAAAGCAATCAAAAGAAAACACGATTATTAAAGTCAGAAAAGCTGCAGAAATGAAAGCTCTGCCTGGCACGAACAAGTAATATTTCTGCAATCAAAAGGAGATTCTCCAAGTTAGGGGAAGGACGAAAACAGTCCTGAATAACTTACTTAGCATAGCCCAGCTCCTGCCAAAACAGTTCTGTAAATCCCATGATAGTTCAGATAATTTCCATTCTCAGAACAAGAAAAAAAAGCTAGATTGAACATTAGCAACATTAATTGTGTGATATGACCTGAATGATGCAAGAACAAGTAGTTAAGTGAACCACAGCATCTGCTGAATTTTTAATCACTAGTTATTTTGCTGCAAGGCAGAAGAACACTGTATATTAGCTTCCAAGCACTGCACGGAATGGCACATTAGGACAGCAAGATTTTAAGCTGCAGGAATTCTGCCTCCCTGCTACCTAAATGCCATCACTTCGCTGTGAACTGCAGACAGAGCAGCTTCCAAAGCAGGATTAATTTCTCAATCACATGGAACACAAAAAACCAACCCAGCACTGTTTTCTGCACCCCAAGATACAAGTCAGCCATTTCTGAATAATACATTTATTTCTTTCAAAGCTGACGTTTGCTTAACAGCCGTTTACCTGTCCCTCTGTGGTGTATTTTCACTCTCCCGAGCCCTAAATAGTCATGTGGCTGCCCAGCAGCAACTCACTGGCAAAGAGGTGGTTGAACCTCCAATGTGTAGGAAGGTGATCCATGTAAACACTGATATTAGCTCTGTACTGCAACAGGAGGAGCACCTGGAACATGTTTAGGCACACCTGGGCTATATTTAATCCATCTGCCTCCGACACCCATGGCAGTGACGCTGCAGACACACCACTGTGAGCAGTCAGGTCATGGCACCAGCCATGTGAGTCAACGAGCCCATCCTATACCTACACCAGCCAGACCTGCTGTGATTCCTCTGTTTGATACCCAAAATAGCAGATTAAACCCAAGCACCATGCCTACAGTGGTAAATACAGCTCCACTTATGCTCTAGGCAGAAAACTGCAACAGCAGGATTAGCAAGTGATACAGCAGATATTGCCCTTCCACAACAAAGACACACCAAAAAAAAGTTATTTGGGGAATAAATACTAATTCCACAACTACAATGCAAATTCCAAAATACAAATCCCACAACTACAGCCAGAAGCTGTACTGTGGGCATTTATCCTGGTTCATATTTCAGGGGTGAAAAAAGAGGACATTTAAAAACGGACAACATTCATACATTAAAAAACACCCTGTCACTTGGACTTTAATAGATTCTATGTTTGATGAGTTAATAGAATCAAAACAGCTTAGAAAACAAAGCCAGTAAAATATGGTACAAATAAAAACCACACATACCAAAGCAGCATTCCTGTGCCCTCCTTCCTGCAGAGCTCACAGAGCTGGGATGACAATCTCTAACCAACAACTTTCACTACACCAACATCTCCTTCAAAAGCTTAAATGTAGAGGAGCATCCGGTGATATATCCAGTGACCAAATAATCCACTAGAGCCAAAAAATCCCAGCAGACAAGGCCAAGAGAGATGCTTCCCAAGCTATATTATCTTTAATGATAGCCTTAAGATCAGTCCTGTGTTTTCCTTACAGGCTCAACAATCAGGTGCAAGAAGAGCTGCTCTTTTCTCCCAAGCCAGGTATCAACCCTGCAATGGGAATACTAAAATATACCACATCTGCTGGGAATAAAGCAACTGCTGTGTGAGGATTACACCAAATTTCCTGCTTTCTTATTATACAGAGCAGTGAGAAGTGGAAGTAACACATTATGATGAGCATGCTGACACCTGGAACCTCAGGGACAGTTAGCACCTAGGTAGTTTCATGCATCCACCACACAATATTCAACTCCACAGCACCAGAAGTCATAGAATCATAAATGTTACAGGTTTGGAAGAGACCACAAAGACCACCTAGTCCCAACTCCCGCTCCGGGCAGGGACATCACCCATCAGACCAGGCTGCTCAAGGCTTTAGCCAACCTGGCTTTGAACACTGCCAGGGTTGGGGCAGTCATAGCCTCCCTGGGCAACCTGTGCCAGTGTCTCACCACCCTCACAAGAAAAAACTTCTGCCTACTATCCATTCTAAATTTCCCCTCTTTCAATTTCTCCCCATTGCTCCTTGTCCTGTCACTGCAGTTCCTAACAAAGAGTCCTCTCCAGCTTCCCTGTAGGCCCCTACAGATACGAGAAAATTGCTATGAGGTCTCCAGGCTCAACAGACCCAGCTATCTCAGTCTGTCTTCACAGGGGAGGTGCTCCCATCCTCTTATCAACTTTGTGGCCTCCTCTGGACTTACTCCAACAGTTCCATGTCCTTCTTACATTGAGGACACCAAAACCATACGCAGTACTCCAGGTGGGGGTCTCACAAGAGCAGAGTAACTTTGCACCTGTGTACCCCAAAAAACACAGTTCTCCATGGCACAAGGACTACAGGCCAGCCTCTACCAACACCATGGTGAACAGAACCATAGAATATTCAGGGTTGAAAGGTACCCACAAGGATCACAGTTCAACTCCTGCCCTGCACAGACACCCCAACAATCCAACATGCACCTGAGAGCATTGGCCAAACACTCCTTGAGCTCTATCAGACTTGGGGAGCTATTCCAGTACCCAAACAGCCTCTGGGGGAAGAACCTTTTTCTAATATCAAATTTAAACCTTCCCTGACACAACCTCAGGCCATTCCTGAACACCCACAGCAAGCTGCAAGACAGGCTTCCAAATTTTAAGAGGCACAGAAAGATGCTTTACACCTCATAAGACATTCTGCTGCAGCTCAGCGTTTGACAAGCCACTCACGATTCTCCACGATCCTTCTCTAACTGGAGAACACAGTTTACAGGGCATTTAGTGCAAAGGAAACATCCTCAGCTTCCTCCTCAGCCTCTGCTCCTTCTCTAATTAAATATGAAAGAGACCACTTAGTCATACAGAGCATGCAGGGTGATTTTGAAGACAGTGGTATTAAATCAAATCCCACAACTTTTCACACCTATTAAAATGTGACTTTGTCATTAGGAGAGGAGATTTTGATAAGCACAGTGCAATTAACAGACAGTGCCTTTGTCACCAGGCTGCTCCTGATGAAGCCCAGGCTCCCTGACATTCCATTTCTTCCCCTCAAAGGCTCTGTGCTACAGCAAATTTATGAGTTTTAGCATGTAAGAGGAGAATTGGGCACGTTACCTCCAAAATCAGTCAATAAGGCTCTTTCACTCAGGCCCAGGGAAGGCAAGTGGCTGCTGGAAAGCAATACAAGGCTCTCCCTTCCCCCTCCCCTCAGGACCCAAAAAACGCTGCGTTCAAAACACTCCCATCCCCTCCAGCAAGGGATTAGCCATTTATTAAAAAGGAATCAAAACACTGTAAAAGGCTTCACAGTTAGGATTTCAAGGGCAAAAAAAAAACCCCAACACGACACTGGTGGAACGAGAGTCACATTACGAATTCTCGTGGGCACTGAGGAACAAGCAGGATGTCATTTGTCCTGATGATGCTGATGGAATGGCTCAAAAGGAGGACAAAACTAGATTAATTATATTTGTTTTAGCCAGTCATTCTGCTGCCTCCACGTTGAGCTGTAACAACATTTACAACCTACAGGGCACTTACGTGTTTAGACTTTGGACTCTGAAAACAACTGCCTTCCTCCACACCAGGATTTTAGGGGGTTTTTGGCTCTTCTCTAGGGGTGACAGACAATTATAATGGCCAATTATGTAAACCCTTTCATCCGAGACAACACGAAGCACTACGCAAACACTCATTAAGCCTCGCGACTCGAGTCTGCGCCGCACGATCGCCTGGAGACCTCCAGCCACCAACAGTGGTCTCGGAGAGCTGTGGCACGGCCAGGACAGCACACGGCACGGCAGGATAACCTCTGGAGTAGCTACACAGCCTCGCAGGAGGGATTTACAGCCCACAGCGCACTCCAGGCTGCTGGGGCTGAGCGGCACAGCCCCAGCCAAGCTGGTCATCTAGCAGCAGAGCAGACTCCGTGTCTGCTGGGCGTCGGGCGAAGCACCTCGCAGGACAGGCCTTAGACACACATCTCTGGCTGATACAAGGAGACTTTTCTCCACTGGAAGCCACACAGCACAAGTGAACAACCTCGGTTTACTCAAAAAATTAAAAGCTATGCTTACTGTTTCGAGCAAGGCCTTGGAGGAAGTAATTTCCAGAAGAAATCACTTCCACTGTAATTGTACTTTTAACCTTTCCTTAGCTTCTTACGCCACCCCCACGCGAACGCGTTATTCGAGTATTATCACAATACCTAATAAAGATTAAAGCCGTCTTTTCGGGTCACTGTTGCTGTTTACCCACTCCACAACCCCTCCCTGAAAGCGCTGATCGATTCGAGAACCACGGGGGAAGCTGGGCAAGAAGGAAAACACACGACCAGGAAGTGACCACGCTCAGGAGAGTAAAATTTGGGGGAGGAAAAAACAAAACCCAAACACGAGAG
>NW_008652273.1:3354-3586 GCF_000695815.1 Acanthisitta chloris | reverse complement strand
TATAGTATAAAGTCTCCCATACATGCAACTATGGACTGATCACGCAACTTTTGACTGGTTGCTCTGCTTGTCAGTAAGTACAATTCTTACTTATGATAGGTTACAATTTTAAGCTGCATCTCACTCTTACATCCTGGAAAACTGATAGCAAGGATTACATAGTATATATGAGAATCTAATTAATAGCACTATTCTAGCTCGTTAGCAAAATGACTTATCTATAAGAAATTAA
>NW_008652273.1:2011-2681 GCF_000695815.1 Acanthisitta chloris | reverse complement strand
TGTGTTTAGCCATCTCCAGGAGAGCAGGGCGCTATCACGCCTAACAGTTCCTTGGGAAGATAAATGTCATCACTTGCTGTGAAGAAGTTAACTCTACTTCAGCTCAAATCAACACATTCTACTCCTTATTCAACACTATTTACATCATGTTGAGGTCCTGCTCTATGTAATACAATTTCATTAACAACCATTTCTATTCACATTCTTTGATGTAATACACAGATATTACTCCCCTGATCTGTGAACCACGCCTGCAAAATGTCCTCAGATTGTCTGCTAAATTAATGTAGTCCATGATTTGACGCCCATCTGTTCTGGTGGTCACTCAGGACAGAAGAGGTGGTGTGTTACTTGGAGTTACCAGGCACAAAATTCAACTCAGGTCAGGTCACTGCTGTACTTGCACTGCTTCTTGTCAGGTTTCTCTTCCATTGATTCAGATGGTTCCTGCTGTATCATAGTAATTCCTGTAACAAACAACTCAAATCATGGTTTAAACAATTTAAAGGCACATCTCCATCCCTGGTCCTTTCAGGCCAGGCCATATGGTCTAACAGCGCAATGAACCGACCTCCTTGTTGCCAACCTGGCTAGGAACAAGGGGTTTCTACTTGAGTCCATTATTTGTATAGTCCACATCATAGGCTGCAGGTTGGGCTCTTCTTCGTCA
>NW_008652273.1:1060-1916 GCF_000695815.1 Acanthisitta chloris | reverse complement strand
ACAGCGGCACACAAACAGCAGCAACACCCTGGCCCTCTGCCAGACCAGGCACCTCTCCATGGTTGTTATCACAACACAGTAATGTGCCCAGAGTTCCATTCGGGGGGGTAGGGGGGGTGGACACAGAAGCTTAGCAGGCATCCCCGCGGAGGCAATGTGGTCTCGAGTTCTGGTGGGATCCACATTAAAAGCCTTATATAACATAACTTTGCAGTGTCATCCTGATGTGACTGGTACACAATAGGATGAGGCAAGACCAAATTTCTGAGGCATCAACATGCCTGTGGTCATTTATTTTTCTGCCATAATTATTTTTTTTCCTCATATATCCGTAGCCACTATCAAAGCTGTAGGATGGCTGCTGTCTTTGCCTTCTGTAATTGCTGTTCTTAAGCTTGCACCCTTTGGTTAATTCACATGCCTTTCCCCAGACTGTTTTAAATACAAAAGGAAAGGTTTCTGTCACCCAACTTGCATGGTCTAACTGTTGCAGTCAAGTCTAAACCCAGTGTAGGTTTCTAAATTATCCCATAAGGTGTTTCAAGGCTCCTTTGTCCACCCTGGGTGCACAACAAGGGGAGGAGCGCTCCTCTCTCTCTCCCCTCTGTTGTCACTCCTTTTCCTTCCAAACAAACTCATAATTCCAATTGCACACACAGAACAAAAACACAAACTCAAAGACAACATATATCAACTTGACACAGAGATACACACACTGAAACTATCTCCCTAATCCCTTTTCAAGGGTACAAAGTCAGAGTGCGGCTCCCAAATCCTCCTCTCCCTGGAACAACCGATCCACCCGCGGGGTCCCTCCCCGCGAGCAGAGCTGGAGTCCCGGTGAGGTTTGGGGGTG
>NW_008652273.1:650-946 GCF_000695815.1 Acanthisitta chloris | reverse complement strand
GGTGATGCGATCTGACACTAACACAGTGAGTACAAAAGTAATGAACAAATCACAAAGATACATTCAAATCATTGATCAGAAAATTAACAATTATAACAATACACATTACGATTACAACAATCTCTAAACCAGGTTTTGGTTCCGACTTGCCATCTCCCCCGGCCCCCCGCGTCCCGGAGCAGCCGACACTGCTGCTTTCTTCTGCTTTCTTCTGCTGTCTTCTGCTTTCCTCTGCTGTCCTCTGCTTTCTTCTGCTGTCCTCTGCTTTCTTTTGCTGTCTCCTGCTTTCTTATGCT
>NW_008652273.1:0-582 GCF_000695815.1 Acanthisitta chloris | reverse complement strand
CGGGACGGGGGCGGCCGCGGCTAGAACGGCGGCGGCTGCTGCACTTTTTTTTTCCTATTCTTTTTTTTCCTGCTATTTGTCATCTTAATGACAAAAATGGGATTTCTTCTTCATCCCCTGCAGTATGTTCTACAGGGTTTGGTGTCTTTTTGGGTCTTCCTATATGCCTCTTCCCGGGCCATAAGACAGCTCGTTGTGGCCTCGGCCATCGTTGTGGCCGCGGCCACTTTTTCATAAGCTATCATCCGTGATGGTTTGCTGGACCTGCCGTCTATTCTTTTCATTTGTTTTAATATTTCGTGCATCTTTCGGTCCTGCTCTTTTAATAGTTCTCCTAATTCTTTCGTATGATCATCCCCTTTTAAGTCAGGAGGTGTCTGTGGGACTCTCATCTATTTCCATAGGCAAAGGGATAGATGCAGGGGCCACAGGTTGCTGCCTGAGGCTTGAGCCTGTGTCTGTCCTTCCCCTAGTGATTGTAACTTGGGATAGAGCATTGCCCCATTTCAGATGGTGAGAACGGAGCCACAGGTACTTGTGTATTGCCTCTCCACTATTCTAATTCAATTGCAGGGAATACCT
>NW_008652272.1:0-447 GCF_000695815.1 Acanthisitta chloris | reverse complement strand
TTAGATATCATTTGAAATGGCTTGGAGTAATTGTAGACATATATTTTTGCTATTTTGAAGGCCCCATATGGTACCTATTATTATTATGCTGTGCAATGAATTCTGCAGGATGAATTTTTCTTCACCCAGTACTGTCCATAAAGGACAGTGCTGTAGGGTTGAGATATCCCATCTCTGCTGCCACCAACACACACTGTTGCCACATTGAATGTTTCTTCTATCAGAGGTGGCCACTTATGAGTAGATGTCTTTCTCTTAGAGCTGCTGATTAAATGCCACACAAAAAAAGACCCCAAGTTGAATCAGGTTTTCTTAGGGATACTGGCACTCTCTAGGCAACAACGAAGCAGCTCTGAATTGCACAGCAGATATGCAACAGGATTTGGAAGGGAAGTGTTCATGAAAGCAGATCTTTGATGAAGTTGTCTTTGAAGTTATAATGGTACT
>NW_008652271.1:10817-14287 GCF_000695815.1 Acanthisitta chloris | reverse complement strand
TCTGAACTTCCAAGAAAGTGGGGCTTTCGGTACCTTTTGTTATTAACAGATACATTTTCTGGGTGGCCAGAAGCATTCCCATGCAGGACAAACAAGGCTAGAGAAGTTACCAAAGTGCTGTTAAATGAAATAATACCCCGATTTGGGGTACCCAGAGTTATATCCTCAGACAGAGGACCACATTCCTGTGCTAACATAGAGCAAGCAGTTATTACAGCATTAGGCATTAATTGGCAGCTACACACTCCACATAATCCACAAGCAAATTGGCAAGTGGAAAAAATGAATCACTTGATCAAACAAATAGCTAAAATTTGTCAAGAAACAAATATGTACTGGTATAAAGCTTTACCCATAGCATTAATTAGAATTCTGGTAAAGCCAAGGTCTAAAGAGAAAATTAGCCCTTTTGAAATCCTATATGGAAGACCTTATGGAACAAATATCAGCAGTCCTGCAACAGTGAGTGAAGCAGGTAACCAACAGATATACAGTTACCTAACTACGCTAGGTAAACAGTTGGAAAAGGACTCAAATTTGATTATGAAACACCAAGTCAGACCACCTGATCATAAATTGCATACCGTAACTCCGGGTGATTTGGTATATGTTAAGAATTTTACAGGAGATCCTTTACAGGCAAGATGGGATGGACCTTTCCAGGTGCTCTTAACAACGTTTACAGCAATCCGGATAAAGGAGAGACCTACCTGGATCCACTACTCTAAAGTAAAGAAGTCCCCAAGCCCTGGATGGAGAGCGGAGGAAATGGAACCATTGAAGCTGAGAATTCTTCAGAGTTAAGAAGGACTGTGCAGATATGGACTTGATGTCTAATTTGATGTTCTTGGGTTTTGTTGGTTTTGGTTTGGTTTTTTTTGTTGTTGTTGTTGTTGAAAAATTAAGGCTCAGGAAACCGGCAAATACTCCCAGAAACTTTAAAGAGCGATACCTTGTAATAAGTAAAAGAATTTACTTAGTGCTTAGAAAGGGGGGAATTGATAAGGAGAAGAAAGCCCTAAAGGGCCGGGGAATACCTGACTAGTGGACAAAAGGAAGAGAGCTCAAAAGGGCCAGGGAGTGCTTGCTGAGTGAATAAAGAGGAGAGATAATCAAGATAGGGCAAGTATGCCCTAAAGGACCATTAAGTGCTGGCTGAGGAAGGCGACAACGATTTCAGAACTAATTGTCATAATAATGACCACCCATCTCTGGAAGTAATGGTGGAAGTACGCCCTTAAAGGGAGCTACATGCTGGCTGAGGAGGGGGACATGCAGGTTGAGGAGGTGCAGGTTGAGGAAGTGCAAGTTGAGGAGGGGGATGTGCCAATGATTTTTTTAGAACTAATTGTAACAATATTGACCACCCATCTCTGGAAGGAATGTATAAAAACCCATGAAGTTTTGTCCAGCACAGCACAAGTTTGGTGGAGCTATCCCCCTTGTGCCCAGCGCTGAATAAACAAATACCTGCTACTCAAATATACAAGTCTGTGTTTCTTTTACAGCTTTTCTCGGCATCAGCTGAATTCCATCAAAACCTCCAGCAGAGCCCTGAAGGGTGTAGTGAGCTTATTCCAATGGAAGGGGATGGAAATGTATGGCTATTTCCATGGAAAACCTATGCAGAGGAGCCTTAACTTACGACTGGTGTATGGACAGTTCTGAAAATAAAAAGGAGGGGGGGGAAGAGAGACTAGAAAAATCACTGGAGAGGAAAAATTACGGTAAGACACTTAAGTTATCTTCTCTGGATAGAACTGGGGGGAGGGTGTGTGTGTGTGTTAAATTAAAACAATCTACTTTTGCTAGGTCCCTTTAAACTGTTTGTCTGAAATATAAAGTATACAAAGCCTTTGGATGTGTTGATTAATGTCTAGAATCTACTCTTTTCAAGGTGTAAGATAAACTATTATAGAGGCTTGGTTAATGAAGAGTTCTGTCACCTGCTTACTGGGGTGATCTAAATAGCACAGAGAAACTAAACTGGGCTATTACCAGTAGTATACTCACAAAGTACAGACAACAACTATTTCTTCCTCAGCTCACAGCAGTGAGGATGATAAGCTCCAGGAGAGCCAATGTATAAAACATGCAGCAATTATTCTGAGAGGAAATTAAACAGCGTCACAAAAATGCAACCAGATGCAATAGATACCTTGAAAGCAGGGCTTTAAAGTTCTTTGCACAAGCTTTTTTACATACTTAGAATTTTATTTTAGAAGCAATTGTAAGTACAGGAATACTGCTGGTAGTGTAAGCTCTCTTCACTGACAACAGGGACACACTTTGGCAGTTCATTCATTTCAAAACAGTTATCACAGTTTCTCAACCTGTTTGCCCACAATGCACAAACAGCTCTCTAACATCTGGAAATGTAGAACCAAGTAATTTTCCTTGCTGCCATTTAATTGCCAAAGCAACCAGGAGGCTATTAAAAAATTACAGACAAGGGAAATAGGTTTAGGAAAGTGGAATGGCAAGGAATCAACAGATGGACCCATAGTGCCTTCTTACAGTTATCAACTCAAACTGCACACTTGGACCATCTCCAAATGTCAATTCTGCCTTTGCTCTGTTACAATCCCTGAGATTTTCAAATCCATTTTTTTTCTTAGTTTAAAAAAAATAAAGAGAAGATGATATGAGACTTATGCAAAGATCCAAGACTTCACAGCAAATGATGAAGATACTTACTCTCTTCTGCAAACTCCCCTGGAGGAATAATTACATGCTAATAATTCTCAATCTCTGTTAAGGGAATACAGCTCAAAAGCTTATTTTACATTAACCTAAAAATCTTCATTAAGCCACAGGAGGTGGTAGTTTGATTTAAAAGCACAGCTACTTAGTGTTGATACTATTCCCCAGTTGGCAACTGGTGTTTTTTAGTTAGGTTAGCTCTGTGATTTGTGGTTTATGCAGTGTAGTCATCCACAGAAATTGTCAATTAGCTCAATTCCTCTTCCCTTGTTTTAGCATTAGCTTGTGTCATGCTTGAAAAGGGAATGATTTGCATCAGGGTGAAAGAGGTTTTATTCTTCCACTTACTGGTATTTAGACTACCAGTTGCATCAACATCATGTTCAGCAGTTTGAACTCAGGAATTCCCTCATGCAAACAACAAAGATTAAAACCCATTGCTCTACTGCAACAGGTTTTAACTGTCTTGACTACACAGCAATTAGATTGTGGCAGAATACATATGGATACCAGAAGGTTTAAGTGTAGTTTAATACAGCATCAAGCAGCACGATTGCTGCTGCCCACAGAAACCAGGTATTACATGCAGATTTTTGGTGCAGCCCATTTTAAAAGAATGGTGTTAAAAAATTCAGCTTGATGTGATAGCAAGTTCTTTGCCTCCTAAGATGCTGTCACTAACGAAAAAATGCCAGAACAGTTTCAATTCTCTTACTGTTGATCCCAGTAACACAGTGGCTCATCATAGGCTTAGAAAATTAAAAATC
>NW_008652271.1:10495-10794 GCF_000695815.1 Acanthisitta chloris | reverse complement strand
CCTTGTTTTGTTCTTGATAAAATCCCAATCTAGTTGCAATCTGGAAAACAGGTTAATACAACTCACATGGAAACGCAATGATGTCCCTATTCACACAGTCCATCTGGCACTCTGGAGAACATTATGTCCATCCAGTATCTCAACTGCAAATCTCTGACCCAGCATGCCTGGTGGATGAACCCTGTGGGCCAGTTCTAGTCCTGTCAAATAAGAAAGGAAGGAGCCTCAGATTATTTTGGATGATGCTATGTAACTGCCACCACTACCTGAATTAAGAGTGATATCTGAATTAAATTAAT
>NW_008652271.1:0-10452 GCF_000695815.1 Acanthisitta chloris | reverse complement strand
AAAAAAAAGGATATATTTCATATATTCTTCACAATCCTGTCACTGTTACCTGGCAAAAAATGAATACTCAGAATTAGCAATTTGGGGAATTAATTTCAATAGGTGAAAATTATGTCCATGGTACAATTTGAAGGTCTTAAGTTTTTTACTGCCAAAAAATACTGGTATCCAGTGAATAGTACAGCACAGACTTATGTGAAATTGAGTCTGTTCAATATTCTGTGTAAAACAGACTTTTGACTTTTCTCATGACAACAGGTCAAATGGTGAGTTGAGGGCTTTGTCTGAAGTTCATGTCACAGGAAGCATTGCCAGTCAGTGCATCTCTAGAAGAACAAAAAGAACAAGATCTCACAGTTTGTGAGACTGTGAAAGAATTTGAGGCCGTGTAAGAGTTCTTGTTTCATGTGTAAGCTTTCTTTTGAGAAATAATTTTTTCTGTCTTATTAGGGAGTGAGATGGTTTGTTTTTTTCAAATCTTTGTTAAAACCCCATTCTATCTGGAAATGGGCCAATGCAGGTTATGCTGAAGTGTAATGATGTAACTCATGTAGTCCATCTTGCAATGCACAGACCACAATTCCAGCTCAGTCTCCCAACTGTTTAATTTGTATCCTGTGGAGGGGGACACAGAAGCTCTTATTTTAATAACAGTAGTATCAACAGTATTAAAAATTGCCCTCTGGAACCATACTGGTATGACCTCTTTTAGCCAGGTAAGTTACATTCTTGGATACAAATGTTTACATGAACAGTTCAGAACAGCAATGTGCAACAGCCACAGACCAGTGAACAAAGGGCAGTGAAATTCACCTGTAATTTTACAGACTGTGCAACAGTATTAGGAGTTAAACTACAGATCAGAATTTGTAATGCCCATGAAATTTAAAGCCCAGGATGTGCTAAATCTCCTGATGCAGTCTAAAACCCACAAAGTTGGTGAAGCAAAATGGATTACTGTTCGGCTCAAAATACCTCCTGGGTCCCACTGCACTGGAAGGGCAAGACACTAGGAGGAACCTCTAGGAGAGGTTTGATGACCCAGCCTCACACCAAGCATCTGCCCAACTGTCTCCAGTCCAGTAGTCAAAGGTTTTCTAGTGTAATCAAGGAAGCAATGAGAAGGAGATAAAGCTCTGGCCATCAGATCTAAAATGCTTTAAAGGGAAATGCCTAGATTTGAGGTCTAACACTCAAGAATTTTGCAAAGGTAAATTCAGCAGTCTAGGCTGAGAAAGTGTTAAATGCTAAGTCAGCAAAGCAAAATGGTGAAAATGGCAGAATATAAACTGATCTATTTTGTGCCTAGTGAGACATACAGATGAAAAGTTACTTCAGGGAAAAAAATTTGTGAATTAATGTCTGAATGCTGGAACTATTCTGAGGTTGAGTGTTAACACAACTTGCTTTCTTTCCTTTCTTGTGCTGTAAAAGGTTGTTTGCACCATCTCAAATTACAATAAAAGTTTATCTAGTTACCTATGTTAATTGGTACACAAGTTTCTGAAAGCCTGAGACATGCAAATCATTACATGATTCTTCACCAGTGTAGGCAATCCTCCCTTTTCTCACACAGTCCCAAGGATAGGAGGAAGGCAGGTGCCAAGGTTCGGAGAAAGGACAACAAAGCCCTCTTGAGAATTTTAGAAAAAGTTGTAAGAACAAGTTTAATTCATTGCAAGACAGTCTTGGCTCATGTATAAAAGCACATGTATGAATCTGAATTCAGAGCAATTGGTAGGCAGAGCAGCTAACTGCAGTGTTGGTAAAAAGCACTGACAGACAAATGGATGACACAATTTTCAAACTAATGTTAGATACTTACGCGTCTCAATTACATGAGTAAATCCTTTGACTTCAGTGAGATTACTCAGAAGCACAACTTGAAACCCAAACAGACTATAAAAAAAAATTTTCTTTAGAAGGAAGCTGAACAGCCACTTGTAGAATTTCCATATACTTCATGTTTCAAATGCTCCCCCTCAGATGTCTAATTAAATCATTTCTATAAAGTGAAGAGCACATAAAGATATCCTTAACAGGACAAGAAAAACAGAAGTCATGACTACACAAGTAGTTAACCCATTCTGCTGACCAGAAGCATTTTCCCTGGTAAGTGTTCCCAGCTTTGACAGTAGGAAAATGCTACAGCTCAATGCATTATTGCTAATTCTAAAGAGGAGGAGCTTGATAGGAACTTTTAATATACAATTTAATTAAAATTTTAATATTCTAAATTGTTTAACAATTTCAATGTAAAATAGACTGTACCAAATCCCAGAATAGGATGAATATTCCATATCATAAAGCTGCAGTGAAAACACAAACCTGAACTTTGTAGCATTATAGTACCCAACTTGGGGTGACTCCCCACTGTCTTGCTGCATTACACATGTACTCAGCTGATTTAAGTTATGTTACTGTGATATTAGCACAAGGCAGTAGCAACACAGTTCACTGTTAAACACAGTAGCAAACAGCAACAAATTAATTAAATTTTTTCTGTAAGAATTAGCCATGAGTTCTAAAACTCCTCTACAAGAACTGAATACAAAGTCAGACAGAGCTGATGGACAAACAATGCAAACAAAACAGAATGGAAAAATGTATCAATCCAAACTTCTGAAAAAGGAGCTAAATTACTTACCTTAATTTTCAAGAAGTTTGCTGAAGGAAGAACAATGCCCATATTCTTAGTGTGCTCATTACAGAGGAACCCGTTCATTAACAAGACACAGGCACTATTTGGTTTCATGGGCTCATGAAGAAAGAAAGGATGTATTTGTGCTTTAGTTTTTATCATCAAATGCTATTCCCAGAGTCACACTGTTACTATGAAGTGGCTTCATTAACAAATGAGGAAGTGATATATTCTCCCTCCATTAGAAACACGTGGGGAAAAAGAATGTTTGCCATATGGTAAAGAGGAAAAAAAACTGGTGAGGAAGTAAGTGCTTAAGCTTCCTGGATATCACAGCAGAAAAGGCAAAGCTTAAATTGGCTTTAAGTACATTATATTTATAGTTCTGAACATGTGTTCATGCATTTTACATCATTCAACAATGACATTTTGAAATTTTACTGTAATTGCAGAACTCATCCTAGAAGCCAGAAAGGTGAGTCATTTTTAAAAAGTTTTTGGTGCTGATTCTTGACTAAATGATTGGGGTCTTTAACAGTATGATGTACTTAAAATTGTTGGGTCATATCCTGAAGTGGACTGGAGCAGCAGCTTAACAGATGGCATTGTGACAGATCTGTATCGATTAAACAGTGCTTCAGGATCATTTCCTCAACTCTCTTTTTGGAACATTTACCTTCCTTGATGTCTGACACCTGCTTCCAGGAGTTAAGAGTTATTACCAGAGGAGGCTGGCTTTGCTTTCTGGGTCAACTGCAAAGCCAAAGAGGAAAAATGCATGTTTGCAATGTGCAGGGGCAGCTGACAGTGGCTACTGGATATGCAGTTCCACCTCTA
Organism: Acanthisitta chloris; assembly: GCF_000695815.1. Classification (NCBI taxonomy): domain Eukaryota; kingdom Metazoa; phylum Chordata; class Aves; order Passeriformes; family Acanthisittidae; genus Acanthisitta; species Acanthisitta chloris. The sequence continues at coordinate 6,974 of NW_008652271.1, read as the reverse complement.
ACAGTCTCTCTTCAGTCAGGAATCCTTCGCCTTCCCTTTCTCCTTTCCAAATGCACACTCTTCTCATGTCTAACTGGGAACACATCATAGCTTTAGTCCCTTAGACAAAATCATATTAATTTCCCCAAGGTCACCAAACATTGCAAAACATAAATTGCATTCAATCACATAGGAAACAGCAACAAAAAAGGTGACTTGGTTAAGCACACTAAAAATTTGGGGTTTTTTTGTAAGATCTGCAGCACCTGACAAGATTTAAAAATAGATAAAGGAAATAAAACTTTACATGTCAATTTACACCATGACATTGATTAACTGATGTAAAAATTCTAAAGACTGTCTAAAAATTGTCATCTCAGTTCTGCTGGGACCTATTACAGATGATGATACTAATAGTTGCCATTTAAGGCAGAGTTTTGATTCTGGGATGAACTGTTAACCATTCTTGATATCCAACAGGCATTATGTTCTCAGTTCTCTGAGCAGCCTTTGTGGATATAATACTAAAACAACAGGGTCAACTGGGCTAAGACAGAAGTGACACATACTTCAGATTGTGGTCATCAAAGTACAACAGTTTGAAGCTGTTCCTGCAGGCAATATTAACCCAAGACAATTTATGCTGAAACAGATAAAGAGTATAGAGGATTATTATATAATAACAGTATTTTGCTAGCTCAGCAAAAGGTAAGTTACTAAGAATAGCTGCACGTGATTCCCTGTGCATCTCTACCTAACCATGCTTCAGGACTACAAAAATACATTTTCTGTATGTAGGAAGCTTAAAAGAACACATATGTTTTGAAAACTAAATTAATGCTTTTATTGAACAAAGTTTTCACACTCTACCTTGGCTTAAAAGCCAAGACCAACAAATAATGATACGTTCAACAAAAATATAGCTAACTACTGCAGGTTTAACATGGCCAGTTAAGGACATGCCTGCAGCTGGAAATTTTTCTTTATTCTAGGTTATCATATTCACTACTGGATTTCAGCATGGATCTTCCATGTAAAGACAAGCTCTAAAAAGACAACTCAATTGTTTTCCTCTTCAGTATAAAAATATAGCATGAGCACACACAACACAACAATCCTCCTGGCAATGCCTACCGTAAGCAAAAATAAAAATAATTGAAAAATACTGTACAGGTTAAAAAAAGATGCTATGCATGTACTAATGTCAACTGCATAACAAACACTGTCATTTATTCTATACTATTCTAACAGGTGAATCCAGAAAGAACATTTGCATTTATTTAATCTTGATGTTTTATGAGCTCCTTAGACTCAAACTGCCACCGAACAGACCTCTTACTATAATCCAGAAATGTCTAATAATGATCCAAATATATATTTTTTAAACACAAAAGCAAATAATCACAGAATTAAATTTGTGACTCAAGGTGGTTCAACAAATTAAACTTTCCAAGAACAATACATTTGTTTCCTGAGATGGCTGTAAGTCACGTTTCAACTTTGTTACACTGCAATTAACAGAAATGACTGTGCACAAAACCAGAGGTTAACCACAGTTACAAGCACATTTACACAAGTAACCTAATTTCATGAGTACTATTCACGTTAACGTGTACACCTTAACAAAAGTCCTAAAATATTCTTTATACATTACAAAACAAGGACTTACAAAACTTTATTTCCAAGTTACTTCATTCTAAAAATGTTGAAACATAAAAAAATACCACTTCCTAAAGAACTTTACAATAAAAGACTAGCAATCTGCCATGGAAGAGGTAAGTATACCGAAACCTGCTTGAACAGTCACAAATCAGTCGCTGGTGATTAAAGAACACTTTGTTCTTCAAAGCTGGTAGGCACTTCCACATCGCCAGAAATGTAAGTTTTCCTACCACTCCTTTTCCCTCTCATACATAAAAATATCCAATGCAATAAAAAAAAAGGTAGGGCAAAAGGGTGGACACAGGATCAAATAAAAGCATTATCTAAGACTTGATTATTGTTCGTCTTGTGTAAGTGTAAAGGTTTTGTCCCAAAGTTTTCCTGACAAGATGGAGTTATTTGGCCTTTAAAAGTGTTAGCTGAAATACCTCCCTTTTTTACCAGTATATGTTGTTTGCTCAGTGCTGTATTGCTGGTTTATGTCTGTAACAGACACTGGCTCTAGGCCAGCCCATGGGTCCTCAAGCATTGAAGGTCTGTAATAGTTTTCCACATCATTAGACACTCTTTTCTCTCTGCCATGCGCTGTACCAAATGGAGTAGATGTCCTGGGTGATCCCTTTGGAAGAAAACCATCAGGTAAAGAAACATTTAATAGACTAATTCAAACTAAAAAAAAAAAAAAATTAAAAAATGTTTCCTTCTAATGTAGTAGAGTTTTGAAGCTGACTGTTAAAAATAATTTGACAATTACTACACACCACCTGCATCTTCCTCAGAAAATATTTATTATACTTTTAATTATGATGATGATAATTTACCAGGGTAAGAAAAAAGCCCCACAAGAGTCTCTTCCAAAATACCTGTGTACGTGACTGGCATATAGCTACAGAAAAGCTCCTTGTGCTGTTTTTCATAACTAAGTCAACATGTCTAACAACAGCTGAACAACAAAGCAGTGAGTCAGAGGCTGAAGAAGAGTTGATAATACCAACAAGAGCAGAAGTCAGATATTAAATACTTACAGACTGAACTCTGAATACAGCATTGTATAATACAAATAACTAAAAATGACCCAAAGACCTCACTGGGGAAATCCCGTTTTAACCAAACCAGTGTCCCATGAAATTTGAGATCAGATGACTTTATTTTATATACAATCTGAATGGTAATTGCTGATTAAGGAGATATTGTCTTTTGCATGGAGCTTTTGATATTTGATTTTTTTTAAAGATCAAGGATCACTACAATTGCTTCTGTAAAGCTGGTACAAGTCTGCGATGGAGCTACGACACAGAGGAATTCCTATAACCATTTTCTCCTGTTAACATCATCCATTGTTCTTTTCTTCAGATTCACTTCCCTAAAAGATGAGGTTTAGTCTAAAGCTGCATTTGCGTAAATTAATTTGTTTTAACCGAAGTTAAATGACCCATACTGCAGATACACAACACGACTATTCCAGGATTCCTTGAAGCTGATTTGTCAAGGAGGGTAAAAGTACTTGATTAAGGGCTGCTTTCCCCCACAACCACCCCACCCCTGACTTCTTGGATCAGCAGTGATGGTATTTGTATTTGACTAATAAGGCCTAAATAATCTATCTAAATAGATCACATGAAAAAATTTCTGGGTAGAATTGAGAAATGGTGCAAAGCAGTGAAGGTCCCTGTGCTTAGCCAGAATAGATTTCACTCAGATAGCTTGAACCTATTTCTGCTAATGTGCTGTGGCAGGAACATGTTGATGTGGTTTCAGCAAGACCTTTTGTAGAACTCCTAAAGCTTGATGATAATGGATACATGATCAAAAGTGGGAACATACATGTCTCATTTACAGGGCAGTTGTTTTTCATGATACTTTGCAGTTAGGTTATGTAGTTAAGACGATGATCTCAAAACAGAAGACTTGCTAAAAGGTAGAGAATTACTTTATTGTATCAAATACCATGAGGGTCAGAGAATCACCTCAGAATACAACCAAAAAGCTTTCTAAGGGAAAGGGAAAACTTTCTAAGGGTTTCCTAGAGTAAGTTGACACACACTAGCAAAATTTACATTTACGTTAAGCACTCACACTTAGTAGTGAAGCAATAGTACACAGTGCATTCTGTCTAAAAAAACCCACAGAACCCACTATCTCTAAACCACCACGTTTAATTAACACCCTGTAACTTTGACACCGTGTAAGTTTGAGTGTGGAATTTATTTAATGCTACATCTAATCTGCAGAACTCAAAAGAAAGTTGAGCTGACCTAATGATCTGCAGTATTCAGTGAAGGAACAAAACAATTAAATGTTAAGGGCTCATTTGTATGGATTTATTTAATAATATCAATTTTCACTGCAATATGATGCAGGCTGTCAGTAACCCCGACATTTTAGCATGTTTTAAAATCTAGGTATGTTATTATTACGTAATACAAGACCGACAGCCTTCAGAAAGTCTTAAATTTAAGCATGCAGATTACTTTTTAAAACGCAGAATACTAGTCATCATATGCTTTTCTCCCCTCAGCACTTTTTAGGGGGAAAAAACCCAATCAAATGTGATTATACACACTATAGGCCAGTGGAAAATAGCCCTACCCATACAAATCTAACTATTTTTGTGCATGAAACACTGTTTGGTGCCAAAGATAACTTAAAAAAACTTTGTTTTACTGCCACTAATGCCAACAGCCTTTTCTCACTTAACTTAGCCTAAAGAAACAATAAATCTATTCTCAATACTTTTTCTCCAGATAACAAATCACTCTCTAGAGTAGAAAACAACATCTTTTGGTACTATGCATTAACATGTTACTGAGCGGAGTAATATTGCTTTGAAAATGGGGATAGTCACTCCCTTCATCTTCACCTGATGTAGTTAAAACTGCTGCATACACACAAAACAAAAATCATGACTGCACCATTTCAAAAGGTGTTTCTGCTTTGTTTTTTAACTTTTTGTAATAATTTTTGGTCCACACCACTGACTAGCTACTGCTACAAGCTAGTTCACTAACTCCTGTTGAGTGAGAAAAGGAAACATTACCACTAAGTGAATTCTAAGATGAGATATCCAAGAAATACAACACAGAATCATAGAATGGTTTGGGTTTAAGGGACCTTAAAGATCATCTCGTTCTAACCCCTCTGCTATAGGCAGGGACACCTTTCACTAGACCAGGCTACTCAGAGCTCCATCTAGCCTGGCCTTTAACACTTCCAGGGATGGGACATCCACAGCTTCCCTGGATAGCCTGTTTGAGACCCTCACCACCCTCACAGTAAAGACTTTCTTCCTAATATCCAGTCTAAATCTACTGTCAGTTTAAAGCCATTTGCCCTTGTCCTATCACTACAGGCCCTGTAAAGCACATGCACCTCCCTGGAAAAAACAGAAAGCTCTGTAAACTATTGGCCACATAAAGGTTAAGTTAGCCATTTCAGAAAATAACAAGCTCACTACATTTTTCTCTAAGTTTTTCATTCATTTAAAAAGAAAAAAAAAGTCTGCAAGCACAAAACGAGCACAGAATGTTAATGATATGCCATTAATAAATGACTGAGGTAAACATAAACAGTTTTTTTGATATTTTTTAGGAAATTTTAAAGAGTCACTTAAGACTTTCATCTCAGAAGTGACTGCAGCATCATAAACTTCAAAAGTATTGCAGTCCTCTTAACAACAGCATCTACAGAAGAGAGGGGGATGATACACACCCCTCACAAGAAATTTGATGCTTTCAAAATGCAAAATCATCCTTCTACCTGAACCTATCCATAGCCTTATGGACAGAGATTCTTGCCCCCACCAAAGAAAATGGGGACTCATGATTTAGGAGACTTCCTCCCTCAGTCACTGCCTCTATTGCCCTTCCAGGCAGAAGAGTTTGTGCATACACACATAAAAGTACACACACACACACATTACTTTTGTCCTAGGCAAAGCCACAAACATACAGTATCCTTTGAGTATTTTAAAGGAAAGGGGAGAAGGAAAAATGTTGTGAAAATCTGAGACCGGATTCAGACTTATCCCTTTTTTATGTCAGGTTTCTTACTTAAGAATGCAATTTGACTTTATGTCAGGTTCCTTACATCAAGAACAGACCCTGTGAACCTATGAGGCTGTTCCTGTCCACAGGTCCTGACATGAAACTGTTCTGACTAAAACTAGACAGAAGGATTCCTGCATATTCTTCTGCTCAATTAATTTAAGGCAGGCTTTGAAAAAAACACTTAGTTGAACAGCCAAAGAGTGATGTTCTGAAGGGAAACTAGACATTGATGATGTAAACTGTCCCTCAGAATCTGCCGCAGAAACATCACATCCTTAGCCTTTTCAAGAGGTGCAGAGGTTAAGCAATCTGTAGGCTTCCACACTGGGAGAGTCTTTGCTGTTGCATTTAAGAAAAATGTATAAAGTTCATAAAGATCCCTTTCCCCAACTGTGAGATTCCTGTAAGATAGTTAACTGCATCACAAAAAAGTAAAAAACCCCTATGTTTGAATGGAAACATAACAATGCAGTGCAGGCAGAGTAGGATTTTCTAATCTCTGTTAAGATTTTACTTCACTGTTAATCCTGAAAGTATCAGTAAGAGCACCTGAAAAACTGATCAGCTGGTACTGCAAATGTCATTTGCTACACTTTTCAGGTTTCTCTAAAATTACATAAAGCCAGTTACGTACATAAAGTTGGTACCAACTCAAGAACTGTCATCCCTGTCTGCACTGCCAGTCACATGGCACAACTAAACCATCTGAAAAAAAAAAAGTGTAACTCACAGAACCTGTTGTTGATAGCTCTCAGGAAAACTACTTTATGCAAATAGAAGCCTTCAGCGCAATGTAAACACTTTAAAATGATAGTCCATCCCAACAGATGCTCTCACTTCTGCTTTAAGGAGCCTGAGCTTCATTGTCGTTAACAGAACATTCCTTTCCTCTGTTCACGTCTGTGTGTGGATAGGGAACCTTGTATGATGTGAGACAAGACCGACAAAGTGAAAGCACTAGTGCTTCACCACTGCATGAATGAAAACGGATTCAAAGAAGGCATGTACAGGAGAAAGGTGTTTGCTGCAGCTTTGGGTGGTTTAATTTTCTCTCTGCCTTCACATGCCAGACCACGAAAAAGCAAGCTGCACTCCTGCCAGTCCTTGTGTCTTCACAACACGCCAGGCCTGGCGCCCTCCTCCCTTTCCTGACCTCACGGCAGCCTGAGCTGTGGTCTCTCCACGCTCTCTACTGGGGGAGAAGACTGATCCTGCCCAGCGCGGTGCAAGCCTCGCTCTCCCCTGAGAATCCCGGCGGGGAGGAGGGTCGCAGCGCTCTCCCCCGGG
>NW_008652270.1:8242-8658 GCF_000695815.1 Acanthisitta chloris | reverse complement strand
CCCCCCCAGCCCAGAATTCCAGAAAACATCTGTATTTTAGCCAACTCTATCCACGTTTTTATCCATGCATCATTTACCCACATCCACATTTAAAGCTCATTTTCAAGTGGTTTGGACCCTTTGGAATTGGTTTTCCTAAGGCTTATAATCCCTCCTAACAGCATCCCATGTTAAGGATGTTTTTCCAGCGCTGGATATTGACACAACCATGGATTTCCCACCTGGCAGAGACAGCTGTGGGAATGACACATGGATTTAATTCCTACATTTCTCCCTGCTAAGAGATTAGTGATGGTTGACACAACCATGGATTTCCCACCTGGCAGAGACAGCTGTGGGAATGACACATGGATTTAATTCCTACATTTCTCCCTGCTAAGAGATTAGTGATGGCAAAGCTCCTTTTCCTCTTTCCC
>NW_008652270.1:0-8173 GCF_000695815.1 Acanthisitta chloris | reverse complement strand
TGGTTTTCCTCGGAAGGTTAATAACTTCTCCAACCTTTTATCAGTTCAATCCAAGTTTTTTTCTGTGCTAGTCCCAGTGTGAAATTGGCATTTAAAGGGAAAAACACCAGGAAAAGGAAGAAGGAGGGAGTGGCTGAGTGGCATCTCCATGGATGCTTAGATTCCCCAAATTTCATCTTTTCCGGCTAAAATTGTGATGGATTTGTGATTCCTTCGGCAAAACCTCTCCAGGAACTGCTGCACTGAGCCGAGTCCAAGTGCCCTTGGCATGTGGGATGTGCTTTGGGCTGTGCCCTGCAGGTCTCGGAGCTCGGGAATGAGTGATGCAGTTTTGGGGGGCAAAGAGGTCACTTGGCAGGTTCTCCAGGATTGTTTTCCAGTGGGTGATTCTTTCCAGGCTAAGTAAACACTCTGTGTTGCTGGAGGCCGAAGGATGGATCCATCTGTTTCATCCCAGTGTCAGGAATTGTGGAGTATCCCGAGCTGGAAGGGACACACAAGGATCATTGAAATGCAACTTGTGGCTCTGCCCAGGAACATCCCCAGGAAAATATGGGAAATGATTTAAAAGAGCTGGAGGAACTGCTGGATGTGTGTGTCAGCCTTGGAGCGGAGATAAAATGGGAAGGAATTCTGGAAGGAAGGAAGGAAGGAATTCTGAAAGGAAGTCTGGAAGGAAGGAAGGAATTGTGGAAGGAATTGTGGAAGGGAGAAATTCTGGAAGGAAGGAAGGAATTCTGCAAGGAATTCTGCAAGGAAGGAAGGAATTCTGGAAGGAAGGAAGGAATTCTGAAAGGAAGTCTGGAAGGAAGGAAGGAATTGTGGAAGGAATTGTGGAAGGGAGAAATTCTGGAAGGAAGGAAGGAATTCTGCAAGGAATTCTGCAAGGAAGGAAGGAATTCTGGAAGGAAGGAAGGAATTCTGAAAGGAAGTCTGGAAGGAAGGAAGGAATTGTGGAAGGAATTGTGGAAGGGAGAAATTCTGGAAGGAAGGAAGGAATTCTGCAAGGAATTCTGCAAGGAAGGAAGGAATTCTGGAAGGAAGGAAGGAATTCTGAAAGGAAGTCTGGAAGGAAGGAAGGAATTGTGGAAGGAATTGTGGAAGGGAGAAATTCTGGAAGGAAGGAAGGAATTCTGCAAGGAATTCTGCAAGGAAGGAAGGAATTCTGGAAGGAAGGAAGGAATTCTGAAAGGAAGTCTGGAAGGAAGGAAGGAATTGTGGAAGGAATTGTGGAAGGGAGAAATTCTGGAAGGAAGGAAGGAATTCTGCAAGGAATTCTGCAAGGAAGGAAGGAATTCTGGAAGGAAGGAAGGAATTCTGAAAGGAAGTCTGGAAGGAAGGAAGGAATTGTGGAAGGAATTGTGGAAGGGAGAAATTCTGGAAGGAAGGAAGGAATTCTGCAAGGAATTCTGCAAGGAAGGAAGGAATTCTGGAAGGAAGGAAGGAATTCTGAAAGGAAGTCTGGAAGGAAGGAATTCTGGAAAGAATTCTGGAAGGAAGGAATTCTGGAATTCTGGAAGGAATTCTGGAAAGAAGGAATTCTGGAAAGAAGGAAGGAAGGAATTCTGGAAGGAAGGGATTAATTGTGGAAGGAAGGAATTCTGAAGGAAGGAATTCTGGAAGGAAGGAATTCTGGAAGGAAGGAAGGAAAGGGAAAGGGAAGGAAGGGAAAGGGAAAGGGAAGGAAGGGAAAGGGAAAGGGAAGGGAGGGAAAGGGAAAGGGGAAAGGAAAGGGGAAAGGAAAGGTCTCTCCTGGGATAGGTCGAGTTTTACCCTTGGGCTGAGCTCATGAATATTTCCAGTTGGATTTAAGTCCACATGGAGAAAAATTCCTGAAGAATGATCTATTCCTACCCCAAACCTACAGAATGGTAGGAATGCGTAGTGGAGCATTCCCTGCCCGTGGGCAGAGGGATGGAATGAGATGAGCTTCCAACCCAAACCATTCCAGGATGCTCTAATCACTTTCCATCATCCCTGGGCATTGATTTTCTTCTGCTGCCTTGGAAATCATTGGGATTAGCTTCATTCCAAGTCCTATCCCTCCTCCCAGCACTGCCCTTTCCTCTCCCTACACCCACATTCCCTGTCTGATGGACATTCCCCATGGGATGAAGCCGTGGTGTTCCCTCCAAACCTTGGCTTTGTGGATCTGTGTGGGTTTCATCCTGGAGCATCCAGGAGCATCCAGCCTTTCCCTCCCTCTGGATCTGGTCCTGGATGCTCTTGGCATGGGCAGAGCTGACCATCTGCATCCAGCAGCTTCCCTGCTCCCTCTGCATCCATCCCTGCATCCCGAGGTGCCAGGCAGGCTCCACAGCATCTGCAGCTCCCTCTGCCCTCCGGACTCGCCGGGAAGGAGGATTTGCAGCAGGATACGGAGAGGTCAGAGAGGTCACAGCTGTTCGAGCTGGGAAAGTGGGAAAAGAAGAGCCAAGAGGTTCCTGAACTTGGCAGGAATTCCGTGGCCACCTGTCTGCAGGCAGTGGTGCTTTTCCAAGCTGAGCTAGGTTTTGGTTGCAAAGAATTTCCTGTCATTCCTCCCCCCTCCCCAAAAAAATCAGGATATTTAATAGTCACTCCTGGAATTGTTGGTGGGGAGCTCAGATCTGTGGTGCTGCAGCTTTCCTGCTGTGCTCTGACAGGGAAAAAAGGAGTGTGGAAACCACAGGGAATGAGGGAAACCCCAAAGCTATTCCAGTTTGGGATATTTTGTATGGAAAAAGGTTTTTATGGCTCAGTGAGGAGGAGGAGGAAGGAATGGAGGAAGCAGCTTCTACATTCCTTGTTAAACACAGGAATAAAAGGGAGCAAAGGGGGAATGTTCTTTGAGTCATGGGAAGGAAATTTGGGGGAGTTTTGTTCTGAGGGAGACCAGGAATGTTTTCCTGTTTTTCTCTAACAAATTCCAGGTCTCCTCCACACTTAGACCAATCCTGTTTCATCCCAATCCAGGATTTGGTGCTGCTGCAGCCGGAATCAGGCACAGGCACATGGGGGAGAGGTGGGAAGGTGATGGGAAGCTCCAGCATGGAATTCACAGCAGGGAATGAGGGTTTTTTTGTCCCTATCCATGGAAAACTGCATGGGAAAGAGCGATAGGTTTGGCAACGTGAGGTGAAAAGTTGTGCTTCTGGTTTTAGCTCTTATAGTAGGTAAAATTCTCCTCCTGCTGTTTTGGTAATACTTGGGAAGCCTGAAATTTCCTTGGAAATGTGAAGGAAAAGGGGAGGAGTTCAGGAAGGTGCTCCAGGAAAGGAGCACAGGTTGAGGGATGAGGAGAAAAGTGCTTGAAAATGTGAAATTCCCCCCCAAAAAAAGAGCATCTGAATGAGTTCTGAGCACTTAACAACTTCCATCCTGGATCTTCCTCCAGGAGGGAATAAGGATTTGCATTGTTTGGATCAAGGAGAGGGTTGGCATGGACGTAGTGGTGGGAAGCCAGGACTCCTGTCTTCTGGAATCAGTGGGATCCATCACTTACGTGTTCTTCAGGAGCTTAAAATCATGGAATGGTTTAGGTTGGAAGGATCTTAAAGATCATCCAATGCGAATTCCCTGCCCTGCTGGGACACCTCCCACCAGAGCAGGTTGCTCAAGGCTTTATCCAGCCTGGTTTAAACACTGCCAGGGCTGGGGCAGCCACAGCCTCCCTGGGCAACCTGGGATAGTGTCTCACCACCTTTGTAGGGAAGAACTTCATTCTAATACCTGACCTAACTTTCCCCTCTTTCAGTTTATCCCCATTGCCTCTTGTCCTGTCCCTGCAGTTCCTAAGCAAGAGTCTCTCTGCAGCTTCCCTGGAGCCCCTTCAGGCTCTGGAAGGTGCTCTGAGTTCTCCATTCCGCAGCCTGTTCTCATAGGGGAGATGCTTCAGAGCTCTTAGCAACTTTGTGGCCTCCTCTGGACTTGCTCCAACAGTTCCATGTCCTACTTACACTGGGGACACCAGAACCGTGTGCAGTATTCCAGGTGGGTCTCACCAGAGCAGAGGAGAGGAGGAGAATCCCCTCCCTCGCCCTGCTGCCTAAACTCCTTTGGATGCAGCCCAGGCCTGGGTTGGTTTCTGGGCTGAGCTCACACTGCAGCTCATGTTGAGCTTTTCATCAACCATCACCCCCCAAGGTCTGTCTGGGAGAGTTTCTCCACACACTCTCCATGTGTACTGGGGCAGGAGCAGCTGATAACCCTCTGCCCACACAGAGCAGAGCTTTGTCAGGAAACCTTTTTCCCTGTTAGGATAGTCAGGTACTGGAATTGGTTTGGTCAGGCACTGGAATATTGCCCAGGGAGGTGGTGGAGTTCCCTGGCCTGGAAATGTTTCAGAGGCCTCTGGATCTGGTGCTGGAGGACATTGTTTGGGGTTTGGGGTTACAGCAGTTAATGGTTGAACTTGATGACCTTAGAGGTCTCCTCCAGTCTTGATGATTCTATGATTCTGGTGGTTGGACTCGATGGTCTTAGAAAACTCCTCCAGCCTTGATGATTCTGTGATTCTAATGCTTGGACTTGATGATCTTAGGGGGAGGCCTCTGGATCTGGTGCTGGAGGACATTGTTTGGGGTTTGGGGTTACAGCAGTTAATGGTTGAACTTGATGACCTTAGAGGTCTCCTCCAGTCTTGATGATTCTATGATTCTGGTGGTTGGACTCGATGGTCTTAGAAAACTCCTCCAGCCTTGATGATTCTGTGATTCTAATGCTTGGACTTGATGATCTTAGGGGTCTCTTCCACCTTGATGATTCTATGATTCTGGTGGTTAGACTCAATGATCTCAGAGGTCCCTCCAACCTTGATGATTCTTTGATTCTCTTGATTTGTGCTGCTGAGAGATGTTTTTTTCCTGCATCTTTGAAACTCTCAACTCCTCTTTTTTCCTTTCTTTCCTTCCCCTTTGGCACCACCGAAGCAAAAACCTCTTCCAGCAGCTTTTCCCCCCCCGTTTTATTTGCCGACGGTGACGACTCCCCGAGTGCCCTCGGAGCTAACACGAAAGTCTCTTCGCCTGTGCTCATTTGGATAATTTTTTCCTTTATGAAACAGGACAGGGAGCTTAGTGACTTATTACTATTCATTTCGTTCCCGTGCAGTAAATATTGATTCAGTTGGGGCTTTTCAATTTAAACCACTTGCCGATTCCATAAAATATTACAGGCCTCTGGAATTGTGCTTACGGATCCCTTCGGCTGCTCGTTAACGAAGGAGAGCAATTTTTAGATCCCTTTGCTTTCATCACTCTAATAAATGGGCTGAGCTCCCTCTTGGCAGCGAAGGCCTCCGCAGAGCTCTTCGTTTGGAGCGTGTTCCAAAGGAGTTTTGTGCGAGGTGGTGATGGTTATTTTTTTCTGTGTGTGTGTTTTGAGGCGTGTAAAGCTCGTCCTCTGATTTTGCAGCTGTGGAGTGACAGGAGAAATGGAGCTGGTTTGTCCCTGGGATGTGTCACAGGCTCAGAGCTCTGCGTTCAGGTGGAGAAGATCTCCTGAGGTCATCGAGTCCAACCTGTGACCTAACACCACCAGGTGACAAAGTGCCACATCCTCCAACACCTCCAGGGGTGGTGACTCCACCACCTCCCTGGGCAGCATGTTCCAGTGCTTAGCAACCCTTTCCATGAAGGAATTCTCCCTGATGTCCAACCTGAACCTCTCCTGACACTGTTTAAGACTATGTCCTCTCATCCTGTCTCTCGTTCCCTGGGAGCAGAGCCTGACTCCCACCTGGCTGCACCTCATGGGATCTTCTCTGAGCCTCCTTGGCCCCAGGCTGAGCCTCCACAGCTCCCTCAGCCACTCCTGCTGCTCCTGATCCTTCCCGGCTCCATCCCATCCCCATCCTGGACATGCTCCAGCCCCTCCACGGCCTGGATTGAGGAGCCAAACCTGCCCCCAGGGCTGGAGGTGCCTCAGGTGCCACCACAGGGAGCACTTTCCATGAAGAAATTCCTCCTGGTGTCCAACCTGAACTTCCCCTGGCACAGTTTGAGTCTGTGCCCTCTTGTCCTGCTGCTGGTTGCCTGGGAGAAGAGACCAACCCCCACCTGACTCTAACCTCCTGTCAGGGAGTTGCAGAGGGTGATGAGGTCTCCCCTGAGCCTCCTCTTCTTCAGGCTCAACATCCCCAGCTCCCTCAGCCTCTCCTCATGCCACTTGTGCTCCAGTCCCTTCCCCAGCCTCGGTGCTCTTCTCTGGACCCGCTCCAGCACGTCAGTGTCCTTCTGGAAGTGAGAGGCCCAGAAGTGGACGCAGCACTCATGAGCTTCTCGTGTCGTGGGCTTCTCCCACCATCAGCCCTGAACTCACAGGATCTCTTTGCATGTCATGAGGAGCAAGAGAAGAAGTGTGGTAAGAGGGAAAAGGGGATTGAAACCTGAGCTTAGGTTGGACACTGGGAAGAATTCCTTCACAGAACAGGTGATCAGACACTGGAATGTGCTGCCCAGGGAGGTGGTGGAGTCACCATCCCTGGAGGTGTTTAAGGAACGACTGGATGTGGCTCTCAGTGCCATGGTCTGGTTGACATGGTGGTGTTAAGTCATAGCTTGGACTTGGTGATATCAGAGGTCTTTTCCAACCTTAATGATGCTGTGGTTCTGACCAGTGGTGGAAGGGACTCGTTAGCTGAGATCACTTGGCAGCACTTACGGACATTGGATATTTCCATGACAAAACTCTACCTGGAATCAGCTCAGTTAGCTCACAAAGTGTTGCATCAACATTCTGAGGAGGTGGTGGAGCCTCTCCTTGTAGCAATGAGGTTAAATAAGCCTTGGGAAAATGTCTTAGATGCCACCAGGGCTCATGGTGATTGCACTATGGGCTGGGAATGTTGCCCATTCCTAGATGAGCCCCTTGGATTTTTCAGGACCTTTCTTTTCCCATTCTTGGAGCTTTCCATCCTTGCTGTCTCCTGTAGAGCCCTCTGGAGTGTGACCTCCTTGCCATGCTCCTCCTGGCATCTCATGATGGTAAGATGTTGGCACAGGTTGCCCAGGGAGGCTGTGGCTGTCCCAACCCTGGCAGTGTTCACAGCCAGGTTGGATGAAACCTGGGGCAACCTGTTCTGGTAGGAGGGGTCCCTTCCCAGGTCAGGGGATTTGGATTGGATGATCTCCAAGCTCCATTCCAACCCCATAACATTCTATGACAGGAGATTATGACATCCATACACCACTTGCCCTGAAAACTCAGAAGCTCCTTCTCCAATTTGGCTGTGGAGAGCAGGACATGGATGGACAAGGGATGTCCCAATGGGAGGGAATGCTCCTGGGGAGCATCCACACACCTGAGTATTGTCAGTTTTGGGGTTAAACAAATGGACAGGAAAGATCCAAAGTGTTGATTGGTGAGGAAGAGAAACCACCTTCATGTGGCCTCAGGTGCCTTCAGGATGAGGAGAAAGCTGAGCTTGGCCTCAAGTTCTCAGCTCCTTCTAAACAACCAGGGACACATGATGGGCAGGAGGAGCCTCAGAAATCATCTGGTGTAGCAAGAGCTGCATTAATTGGATCAATGTTCCTTGGTGATTTAAACCACATTGTCAACAGAGCAGAGTTTGGCCAAGGACCTGGTGTGACACATGAGTTATGACTCTCTTGGGGCAGAGATGTTCCTCATGTTGTGCTTTGCTCAGCACTTAACCCTTGCTGGACTTGCTGGTCTTAAAGGTCTCATCCACCCTTGATGATCCTGTGATTCTGTGACTTCCCTGAACATTACTCATGATGTGGCCAAAAACAACCAACAACTGTTTGAGGCTTCAAATTGGAACGGAAAGAGCTAAAACTCCTCTGCTGTTCACTGTGCCATGGAACCAACTGAGGTAATTAAACACTGCTTCAAATAACACTTCTAGGCCAGTTTTAAGGGTGGCAGTAAACCAACTTTACCATAATCAGTAGGTTTTTAGAGTTCCTGCATAATTCATGGAATCACAGAATCATAGAATTTAAGGGTTGGAGTGGACATTACAGATCATCTGGTGCTAACCCTCCCTGCCCTGGGCAGGGACACCTCCTCACTAGATCAGGTTGCTCAAGGCTCATCCAGCCTGGCCTTGAACACCACCAGGGTTGGGGCAGCCACAGCCTCCCTGGGCAACATGTGCCAGTGTCTCACCACACTCACAGCAAAAACTTGTTCCTTACATCCATCCAACCTAGACTTTCCCTCCTTC
>NW_008652269.1:1364-1637 GCF_000695815.1 Acanthisitta chloris | reverse complement strand
TACAACCCCCATCAGCCCCCGCGGCCGCTCGGCCAATCAGAGGACGCGAAGGGCACGGAGTGACAGCGGCGCAGACCAATGGGAGGCAGGGCGGGAAGAGAGCGAGCCAATGGGCGCGCGCGGGGGGCGTGTCCTCCGCGGAGCATCAGAACCTTTTCACTCTTGAGTTTGGATTGTTTTTAATGAATTTAATTAATTTTAAAACTTCCTCGGAAATAGTTCGATTATTTTTTTATACCTGTTTTTATACTCGGAAATAAGTTGAGTTTACCT
>NW_008652269.1:0-1255 GCF_000695815.1 Acanthisitta chloris | reverse complement strand
GCTCAACTCTACTTTTTCCTCCTCTCACCCTTAACTATTTTATTCCCTTTATTACCTAAGTTTAACTTTTCTATGCTTAACTAAATAAACTCCTAATTAACCAAACTTTTATTTTTTTTTATTCAGGTTTTCTTTGCTCGATTCTCCTTTTTCCTCCTCTCACCTTTAACTCTTCTATTCCCTTTATTATCTAAATTCTATATTTTTGATGCCTAACAACTAAAATAACTCCTTATAAATCAAATTTTTATTTTTCATGTTCTTTGCTCAACTCTCCTTTTTCCTCCTCTCACCTTTAACTCTTCTATTCCCTTTATTACCTAAATTTTAACTTTTTCATGCTTAACTAAACTCCTAGGTAACCAGAGTTTTATTTTTCATGTTCTTTTCTCGACTCTCCTTCTCCTTCTCTTACCTTTAACTCTTCTATTCCCTTTATTACCTCAGTTCTATCCTTTTCGTGCTTAATTAAATAAACTCCTTATTAACCAAACTTTTATCTTCTTTATTCAGGTTTTCTTCGCTCGACTCTCCTTTTCCTCCTCTCCCCTTTAACTATTTTATTCCCTCTATTATCTAAGTTCTATCCTTTTCATGCTTAACTAAACTCATTATTAACCAAACTTTTATTTTTCATGTTCTTTTCTCGAATCTCCTTTTCTTCCTCTCACCTTTCACTCTTCTATTACCTCAGTTCTATCTTTTTCATGCTTAATTAAATAAACTTCTTATTAACCAAACTTTTATTTTTCATGCTCTTTTCCCGACTCTCCTTTTCCTTCTCTCACCTTTAACTCTTCTATTCCCTTTAACTCAGTTCTATCCTTTTCATGCTTAACTAAATGAACTTCTTATTAAGCAAACTTTAATTTTTCATGCTCTTCTCTCGAATCTCCTTTTCCTTCTCTCACCTTTAACTCTTCTATTCCCTTTAACTCAGTTCTATCCTTTTCATGCTTAACTAAATGAACTTCTTATTAAGCAAACTTTAATTTTTCATGCTCTTCTCTCGAATCTCCTTTTCCTTCTCTCACCTTTAACTCTTCTATTCCCTTTATTACCTAAATTTTAACTTTTTCACGCTTAACTAAATAAACTCGTAATTAACCAAACTTTAATTTTCCACGTTCTTTTCCCGACTCTCCTTCTCCTCTCACCTTCAAATCTTCAATTCCCATTACCACCTTCAATTCCATTATTACCCTTCACCCCTTTATCCCTCCCTAACCCCCCACATTGGCCGCACTACAACTCC
>NW_008652268.1:3564-3805 GCF_000695815.1 Acanthisitta chloris | reverse complement strand
GGAGCCGGGGGGGCTGGAGTGGGAAGACAAAGGTGGGAGACTCCAAACGAACGGGAGGACACCCGAATACACGCGGGGATTTCGGAGCGGGAGGTTAGTGGCAGTTCAGACCAAACGTGGCAGGCTTTCTTTGTTTGTCGAGCAGGAGAATTTGAGAAGGGTGAGAGGCAGAGCCCAAGGCTGACCCACAAAAGATCATTGTCTCCTGGCTGAACAGAGGATCTGTGTTCCGCAGCGATAC
>NW_008652268.1:1016-3132 GCF_000695815.1 Acanthisitta chloris | reverse complement strand
GCGGTGGCAGGGACGGGGGGGAGCGGCGCGGCGGCCAATGAGGCAGTCGGGGTCGGGCCCGGCGTGCGAGGCTGGGCTGGATAAATAGCGTTTGGGGCACCCATGCCTCCTTGGAGGGTCCAAACCCACGCTCCTGCCCGAGGAGGACCATGCCCATACCCCAAAGCTGCTGGGATTCTCCCTGATCCTCCCCCAAATCCATCCCGCCCGGAGCGAGACACACCCAGGGAAAGTTTCTTCCTCCTCGATGGATGGATGAGCCAAGCGGTTCTGCTTCAATCCCTGGATTACCTGAGCTTCGTCCTGCTGGAAGGGAAGAGCTGGAGCCTGGGAATGGTCATTGGATTGGGGGTAAGTGGGTGTCCTGGGGGTGGGTGGCTGCTGGAATGGGAGTGTGGCTGGTGGGGATAGGGATGGAGAGTGATCCATGCGGAAAGATGTCTCTGCACTCCTGGAAGGGACTTGACTTGGGTGCCAGGATTAGCACCCAGCCCTGCTGGCATTGGCCTGCAGCAGGAAAAAGGAAAGGAACCTCCGTCCAGGTGGCCTGAAAGTGAGTCCCAGGCA
Source organism: Acanthisitta chloris (assembly GCF_000695815.1). Taxonomy (NCBI): domain Eukaryota; kingdom Metazoa; phylum Chordata; class Aves; order Passeriformes; family Acanthisittidae; genus Acanthisitta; species Acanthisitta chloris. The sequence goes on along the minus strand of NW_008652268.1, from coordinate 2,565 downwards.
CAGGGAGTTTCCAAAGAACATCGTGAGGAAGATTGTTGTGTCGCTGGTTGGGAGCAGAAGGAAAGGGGTGAGCGAAGGGATGGGAAGTATTGCTGCTCCTCGGGGGTTTGAGCTCTGCTGGGGCTTTGTTGAGGGCAGGGCTGGAGCAAGGGCAGGTGAAAATGAAGCCCTTGCAGTAGGTGAGTTTAGGAAGGTGAGAGTTTGCAGCTCATCCAAAGGGAAGAGGGAGAAAGAGCCGCTTGGAGCACAAATCTCCCACGCAGAGGAGAATCTTCTGGAGCACTAGAGTAACCCAGCGAAGGAGAAGGAGTTTAGGTGGGTCCAGGACTGGACCTCATGGGATGGTGTCTCCTGGGCCTCCTCCCTTACACCTTAGATTCCCCCCCGAGGATGCAGCACCAGTGCCACATCCCACAGCCCATGCCCAGGGTGCCAAGTGGCTCCTGGTCCAGGTCATCATCCCTGTCTGCCCGTGGAGCCTCCGGGATGAAGTGTCCTGGGAGAGGACTAGGAGTCCCTTGGGCAGCTGTTTGTGCCCAGGGGATGGGCCTGGGAGGCAGCAGAGCTGTGCTGTGGTTTCCCACTGGAGTGTCCCACCTGGACCTGACTAAGCTCAGCTGAAGCAGCTCCTGAGTTTGCAGAGCAGGAGGAGAACTGGTCTGTTGTTCTCCCAGAGGCAGCACTGGGGTGGGAGGGAGGCAGAGGAGCTGTGGAGCAGCTCAGGAGACCAAATTCTGCCTCCCTCAGAGCAGTGTTTAAAGAGAAGCTGTGCAGAGCTGCCCACCTGAGTGTGATCCTGGCCCAGGAGCTGGGAAATGTGTCTGTACCTGTGTGTGTTTGTGTCACCACACACATTTTGGGGGGCTCAGGGGCTGTGCAGACACCTCTGAGGGAGCTCCTTGTGCTTTGGGCATTGCTGCTGCAAACTCACATCCCTCCAGTCTTCCAGAACAGTGTAGAGACTATTCCCCACCTGGCCCTGTTGGTTTGGTGCCCACTCCCAGCTGTGGCCCAGCACAAGTTTCCCTGAACGAGGTGCTGTGCTCTCCATCCCTTCCCACTCCCTCCTGGCTCTGCCTCTCCTCTCCCAGCAGCATCTCCCCACCTGAAGTTCCCTCCCCTTCCCCTGCCCAGCAGGAAGGTGCCTGTGGCAAGACCTTTCCCAAAGCTGCTCCCGCGGTGCTGGAGACATCTGTGCCCGCCTGGGCACAGGGAAGGCAACAGGGGAGGAGGAGGAGGGTGAGGAGAGGCAGCTTTCCCGGGCAGTGGCGCAGCATCCCGGGGGGAGAGCCGAGTCGGCATCTATTTGGCCACGTCAAGCCAAGCAGCTGTGGAGGCTTCCATATGTCAGGGGTGCCAGGATCCGTGACATACGGACTCATTTGGGATACAACACCCCCTCCCCTCGCCCCTGCAGTCTGTTCTCCCCTTTGCTCATCCACCACCTGTCATCCCTCCGGAGAGAAACGGCTTCCACCTCCTCCCGGAGCCACCCCAGGCTCCCCGGCCTGGTCAGGACACGGTGGGGCTGGGAGCCTTGTGCTTCTTT
>NW_008652268.1:468-780 GCF_000695815.1 Acanthisitta chloris | reverse complement strand
CTGTGGAGTCTGATCCTGCCACGGCCACACCAAAGATCCTGTGGAGTCTGATCCTGTCACGGCCACACGGAGGATCCTGCAGAGTCTGATCTTGCTACAGCCACCCAGAAGATCCTGTGGAGTCTCTGATCCTGCCACGTCCACCCGGAGGATCCTGTGGAGTCTCTGATCCTGACACAGCCACACAGGATCCTGTGGAATATCTGATCCTGCCACGTCCACCCAGAGGATCCTGTGGAGTCTGATCCTGACACAGCCACACGGAGGATCCTGTGGAGTCTGGTCCTGACACGTACACACAAACGACAATAT
>NW_008652268.1:0-357 GCF_000695815.1 Acanthisitta chloris | reverse complement strand
ACACAGCCACACAGGATCCTGTGGAATCTCTAGTGTTGCCACAGCCACCCAGAAGACCCCGTGGAACCCGTGCACACACAGAGGATACTCACTCATCTCCTTTATATGCCTCCCGCTCTCCTCCTGCCTTCACTTACTGTGCCAGTCGCCTCCTGCCCAACGAGCTCTCCAGGCAAAATGCCCAAATTCCCTGGTGGACACTGCGTGTGATGAGGAGGAAGAGGAGGAGAGCACCCAGGGCCTTGCTCTGAGCCACTTCACACCTCTCGGCTTTGCCTCAGCCTGTGTCCCGCGGAGCATCCTCATCCCTCCCATGAGGATGATGCTCAACTCGGAGCAGACGGAGCTGGAGCTGCC
>NW_008652267.1:0-1445 GCF_000695815.1 Acanthisitta chloris | reverse complement strand
CAGCACACCAATATGATGCTCTGGTAGACAACTTTATTTTGGGCACCTAACTATTTATAGTATAAAGTCTACCGTGCATGCACCTACGCGCAGATCACACAATTTTGGATTGGTTGCTCTGCTTGTCAATGCATAAAATACTTACTTATGATAGGTTACAATTTTAAGCTGCATCCCGCTCTCACATCCTGGGAAACTGATAGCAAGGATTACATAATGTCTATGAGAATCTAAATAAAAGCACTATTCTAGCTTGTTAGCAAAATGACTTATCTATAAGACAGTAAAACTAAACCTAACCTAAAAACCCTGGCCGCAGGAGAAAACAAGACCATTATAAAGTGTTGGATTGAAGACACAGGAATACGTGAAGATAGAAACAAGGTCATCCAGACCTACTTTGTGTGTCTTGTTTTTAATTGCTTAAGCTGTTGCTCAAGTTACAGCTCCTCAGCTAGCCAGGCCCCAACAAACACCTAATCTAAACCTAATCTCTTTCAGTTTGAAGCCATTCTCCCTTGCCTCTCACTATATGCTCTTGTGAAATGTCCCTCTCTATCTTTCTTGTAGGGTCCCTTCAGATACTGGAAGGCCACAATTAGGTCACCCCTAAGCCTTCTCTTTTCTAGGCTGAACAATCCCAATTGCCTTTCTGCATAGGAGAGGTGTTCCATCCATCTAATGATCTTTGTGGCCCTCCTCTGGACCTGCTCTAACAGGTCAATGTCCTTCCTGTGCTGGGGACCCAAAAAGGTGGATGAAAGAATCACCAGAATCACAGAATAGTTAGGATTGAAAGGGACGTCTGGAGATCAACTAGTCCAATCCCCCTGCCAAGGCAGGGTCACCTATAGCAGATGACACAGGAACGTGTCCAGGTGGGTTTTGAATGTTTCCAGAGAGGGAGACTCCATGACCTCCCTGGGCAGCCTGTTCCAGTGCTCTGCCACCCTCAATGTAAAGACATTCGTCCTCATGTTGAGGTGGAACTCTTGTGGTTTAGTTTATGGCCATATTCCTCATTCTGTTGCTGGGCACCACTGAAAAGAATCTGGCACCATCCTCTTGACACCCACTTTTGAGATATTTGTATGCATTGATGAGATCCTGTCTCAGTCTTCTCTAGAGTAAACAGGCCCAGCTCCTGTGGTCTCTCCTCATAAGAGAGACGCTCCAGACCCCTAAGCATCTTTGTGTCCTTCCACTGGACCCTCTCCAGTAGCTCCTTGCCTTTCTTGAGCTGTGGAGACCACAACTGGACACAATACTCCAGATGTGGCCTTACTAGGGCTGGATAGAGGGGGAGGATCACCTGCCTCGAACTGCTGGTCACACTCTTCCCAATGCATCCCAGGATACCATTGGCCCTCCTGGCAGCAAGGGCATACTGCTGGCTCATAGTCAACTCATCATCCATCAAGACCCCCAGGCCCTTCTCTGAAGAG
>NW_008652266.1:20477-24747 GCF_000695815.1 Acanthisitta chloris | reverse complement strand
GACTGCCCCAGCGCATCCCGCACCGCGACCCGCGCAGCGCCCGCTGCAAACGCAGCTCTGCCCCACACACCGCAGCGTGTCTGTCGGCACGGATGCGAAATTACACGTATCTGACACGCAACTTCCACGGGTTGATGCTTATATACCGTATGATGCCACACCAGCCATTTTTTCATTCTGTTTAATACAAAAATTACCATGTCTGCCTCCAGGAGATCCCAGTAGTCAGATTAGATTCTAATACAGATGGATAGGCGCACATACAAATATATATTAGTACAAATGAATAGATGAAATCCCATTCATTTGGCATAGCTGCATCTGTTGAGTGGCAATAGTGAGCACTGCAAAAATAATTTCTGTCTTTAACTAAACAATACACGGTCTGATACTAAAATGTATACTGAATATATACTAAATACATATAAATCAATAGATACACCATTTACTAAATACTGTTTAAATAAAATTCAGTTTTCCTTACAGGCTCACTTGCTCGTAAGAACACACCAAACATGAATGAAAACATACGTCTATTAATTTTAAATCCCAGATTACTTTTCTGTAACCATTTACAAAATTAGATTTTTGTAAAATGTTGATTATGGGTGAACATGTTTGAAATAATAGCAGAGCCTTTGAAATCTGCTCTGATTGAAAGAAGCATGTGTAAATCTACTGATACAAAGAAGAAAAGATTTTATTTGTTGCTCTGTTCTGTGGGAATAGGGAGCCCTGCATTTCCCAAGTTGACCTAAAGAATTCCTGTCAATACCTGTGGCTGCCAAACATATGCACTATGATGCAATTTTTATAACAGGAAAGGTCCCCTACACGTTTTTTGCACACATAGTGCACTAGGTTCAGGATATACAGTCCTATGGAACAAACATACTCTCTGGAGTGTTCTGTCAGCATGTGTAATTCTGGTCAGATGTTAACCTTGCTGAATATAACAAAATGCATGGCTTTAAATACACGCACATACACACACACGCACACATACATACACTTGATTTACATTTTTATAGCTTATATACACCAACTTTCCAGTGTCTTTGCTGCCAGCATGCACACAGATAAAAGAAAACATTAATGTGGATTAAGGTACTAAGAATTTATCAACATCAAACCACCAGTGTTTTGCCTTCTACCCTTCTGAACCATAGTCAATAGATCTAAATATTTTACTGCACCCTGGCCAATTCATTGTTTGATGTTTAAAAACTCAAACAGAATCAAAGAAAATTTATTAAATTTCAGCCCCCAAATGAGATACTATTAGCTTTGAAAGTCAAGTTTAACTGCGATATTGATGATTCTCTTTTTTCTGTGACAAAATTCACAGGGGAAATCCCTATGTCAAAGTACAAAAGCAGATTGCTAATACTAGGGGGAAAAAAACAATGTATAAGCAATGTAGGTATAATACATACACAATACAGACAGTAGAAGTCCTTTTAACCCTATTAGTTTCAAACTCTCATTCAGTATTGGGGCCTGACACCCACCAAACAATAAAATATAAAAGCCATTTTTAAAAATGGCTGCATTGTGGTAAACATATGCTATTAATACCACTGCACCAGAAAAGTACAAATTAGCTTGTTAAAGAGGATGATATTTGATCTGAAGATTCACAACTCAAAAAAACCCCAAACCAAATATTTTTTGTGTTTGCAAATACTTAGATTGCAAAGCGTAAATCTCATTAGCAATATTCATACTGAGAAACAGAAAATTAAGGCAGATTTTTCCTTTGAAAAATACTCACGAGGGTTTGGGAAAAATTATAAGAACAAAAGACTGGGTGTACACTGTACAAATATCATTACATTGTTTCACCAGAAGTGAAAACAGTCTTCATGTTGACTACCTATTCAAGGAATGGAAAGGTATAATAGAGTCATGCTGGATAGACCACACCTGTATGAAATCTCAGTTAACAACTAATTTAATTATTTCTATTATTTGATTTTTGAGATCCGAAACATAATGGCAGGAGTTGGGAAACTATGTTATTTCCCCCATCCTCTAATGGAGTATGCACAGTACTCACATACAAAGTTATGTACAGAACCATGAGGCAAAGATAAAATGCAATTTTATTTTATAAAAAAGAGTGTTGGTTTGGGGTTTTTTTGGAATCTTGACAGGCAGGGAAACTATCCTACGTAGTTAAGCTTTACAATGCAACTTCCAGAGATTTTTTCTATTTAATGACTTATTGCTCCATATGAAATCTAAAGCAAGACTTTTTTATCTGAGAGGTCTCCTTAGGCTAAAGACCTAATGTTATAATCAGCTAATCAGTCTTATTGCAATGATTAAAAATTTCTAAAACCAGTTCCACTTCCCTAAACTCTAAAATTAATATAGAGAAAAATTATACAAAAAGTATATTTAGCCAATGTTGGTGAAGATTTTGGCTATTTCTGATTTGGGTAAACATAATTTTGGCTGAGACCATGAAAAGTTGCAAAAGTGATTTTACACAGAGCATAGTTCAGTACTGTGACAGTGTGCCACTAAGTATGATCATTAGATTTTTTGGTGTAGCCATATATAAATAAATACTCTCTGAAAACAGACAAAATCACAAATGGATCCATACAACTCTACTACAATAATCAGAAAAAATTTAGAACAAAGGAGCATAGTGACTTATGACAGTGTTTAACTTTTTAATTAATTAAGAGAGCAACTAAGAAGACAACACTATAGCCACTCAATTTAAAATCAATAAAGTACTCATTAATTCAGATCAAAGCTGAAACTGAATAATAAACTGAAGCTACATTATTGACTAAACCAAGGTGTAGAATTTGATGGGCTAATTCTACATGTCCAAAAATGAACTTAAAATTTTTCCACCGAACAAAATAACAATAATTTTGTCTACAGTCCCCTTATGTGCTCACTTGTTTTCCATCTGCACAGTTTGAGTTGGTATGTCCAGTAATGCCAATAGAAATATGGGACCAAATGCTAACAAGTTGTAAGTGGTATTAGATGTGCTTAGCTCTTCCTAATGTCTTTGCCCAGTTATTCCCTGACTGGTACAACAAACCTGAGATTTTAGCTTGTATTCTGTGCCTAATTCAATACTTTCTTATGGTGAAAAGGAAAAAAAATTATTCATAGTTATAAACTTCACTACGTAAGCCATATAGGAGAATCTTCTCTAAGCTCAAAGTTCACGTAAGAAAATACTACCTAGAAAGTAAAAAACTTTGGGCTTATTTTACTTTCATTTTCTACTAATTTTTTTAATGGTATATCATTTGCAATTTAAGCAGCAGAAAAAGAACTACAGTGATGAGGTGATTTGGTGATAAGTGAATGGCAAACAGTGATTTAATCTGCTTGATTTTGAGATGACCTTATTGGTGATACAAGAGAAGCTACAAATACAAAAATCGTTCTGAAATTGTGTAAGCAATATGGTGTTTAACACATTGCTACACATTCTGCATGCGACATATAATTAATAAAAATGTTTTCAGAACTTTTTTAAAGTAGAAGAGAGCAGTTTGAATGCAAACCACTTCTAAGTCTTAACCACAATCTTTTAAGTATGAGGCTGATTTAGTTGCATAATGTCCATACCTTCAGGGCAGCATGGATACCATATTACACAAGCTAAGGGTGTGCATGGCTACTGAACATGGTCCTTTGCCTTCTTCAATGAGAAGCATTTTAACAGGAAGAAGTTATATAGTAACAAATTTGCATGGGCAAGTCTTTGTTACAGTGGCACAAATGATCATGGAACTAAGGAGAATAAAAAGTATACACATTGGTGGAAGGGATTAAACCTCCATGAACACATCCTAATTTTTTCATGATTAGTTATGAATTGTTAAAGTTTCCTTACTCTATACTAAAAGATAAAGTGAATAAACAGGAAGGAAGTTGCATCAACAACAGTACTCAACAGTGTGCACAACAGTAGTTCTTCAAGTAAATTGCTGATACAGATTCTTTTCCTAATGATATATCCATACACTGCCACTCCTGAGTACTCTGGAAAATCAAACCTGAACTGTTTGCCCTTTAAAGGAACACAGACCCCAAGGGTAAGGGATTTGGCACATGTAATACAACAAATACATCTCCTCAAACTTCATTTTTTTCCCACTAAGAAGGGTAGAAACAAACTACACCAAACCACAACATATTTTGCCTAGACATAGTAGTGTCTTATAGGAGGGAAAGGCAAAAAGAGCTACACGGCGCAGTAGAATAGATACTTGTTATACAGCCATCA
>NW_008652266.1:0-20424 GCF_000695815.1 Acanthisitta chloris | reverse complement strand
ATCAAAAGAAGAAATACGTCATTAAATCCAAGGGTCTGATTTGGTTTACAGTTGAGGTTTTAAGCAGCATTTCAACATACTTTGCTGCAAGTAGCCATAAATTCATGTAATTAGGTACACGAAATATGTCACTCAATTGAAAAACTGCTAAAAATTTCAGTATTAGCATACAGATTTAGTGACTATTCTTTCTGATTAGCACCATACAAATCTGTATTTAATTACAAAACAAGCCATTTCACAGGTGGTTTCTAAAAGAACATTAATTACTGCATAACAACATTTGTGTAAGGAGATATATCTCATAAAACTGATGTTTTGGGTGTGATTTGCTTTTTTTTTTTTCAGTTTTTTTCCCCTTCAAGACTAGTCAAGATTATGGAAATTAATTTTCAGAGCAGAGTACCATCCCAGACTTACCTATAAGATTAATTCAAGCTTTCTCATATTACAAAACACACACACTACATGCTCTGTTGAGTAAGATGTTAATTTGATCCAGAGCTGTTTTTTCGCAAACGTTGACCACTGCACCTAAGCTTCACTGTAGTTGCAGGATGTGTACTATAATACATCCCCTATGAATGGATTTCAGTGACCTTGAGCTGAAAATTAACCTCTGTCTGGAGAAAATAACAGTTAATGTATTCAGTAATTCTACAATTCTCCAAACAAGGATTTTTCCTTACTGAAGGCAAGCTACAGAAAATAATTCAGCCTCAAAAAACCCACGAAAGAAAGCAAAAAAAACCCCACAACAACAAAACCCAACAAAAAAAAAACTAAAAACAAAAAAAAAAAACCCAAAGCAAAATTAAAACAGAAAAAAATGACAAAAAAAGCCAAAGCAAAATAAAAAAAAACAAAACACCCAAGCCAAACCAAACCACATGCACAAACAAACAAACAAACAAAAAACCAAACCCAAAACAACAGAAGACAAAGATGACAAATGCACTCTGAAATTAATTCTTTAGACATGTCTAAACTGAAAACAGTTAAGCACATGGATATGACATTCGGCAATGTCTTATCTTTACTTTGTCAAGGTTTTTAAATCCCTCTTGAGCTGGAGTACCATTTTTAGCTTGGCTAGGTCAGAATGACACTGAACAATATGAGTGATGACACACTAGACAGCTATATGGACAGAGTTGTCATCAGCAAGCCAGCTGTGCTAACACCTGTATGTCCTGCACAACTGATCTTTAGGAACATGGATCAAGAAAGTCAGATTACTAAGAGGGGAAACAAAAGTCATTCATCAAACACTGAAATTAAGAGGTGCTAATTTGAGAAGGAGGAGGAGGATAAAAAGTAATATTTTTTACTGGATTTTTTTCTTATGACAGAGAAATAATAGCTTGTTTCCTACTACTAACTCCTTACAGGAGCTATTTAGAATTTGAATATTTTAATTGGGGTTTCTTTGTGATTTATTGCATGTACAAATACGCACTTGTTTCAACAGCTTGTGATAGGGCCAGTTTAGAACAACCAAGGACCACACTGATGGATGGACCCTGAGCACACACACACAAGCAGGCTTCACTCTTAATATGTGTAAACACACAGAACCACCAGCTCTCGGAGTTACATTAGGCTAGGGGAAAATTCTGAGATCTCGAAAACAAGAGCTTTTAAATCATTATTGAGATAACTAATATGACGGACTACAGATCCCAGTTAACTGAGAGGAATGTGGCTGATCAGTATACCTAAATGCATCAAGTCATATCTCCTGAAGTCTTACTGAGACAGCTAACTTAAGCCTCATAACTGTTCTGTTCTTCCAGGACCTGATCAATTTGTGGTCTTCTTGCTGAAACTAACAATTATTGCCACTTACACTGAGTGTTTTTACCGATGTAGTCACTTGTATATGGACTTAAACCAATTGTAAATTAATTTCTTGATGGCCATAAACCAGCCATGATAAGGAAATGCATTTGATTGCATTTGACCACATCAGAAGTAACAATCTAATGCTACAATCTTACTAATTCTCAAGTATTCAATAGCCTCACCCCATCTCCAACTGCCTTTTTGTGCTGTATTAAACAAAACCAAGCAATCATTAAATTGGATAAAGAAAGATAATTTTGTCTTTGTATATTTTACAAGTATGTAAGAGGATGGATGACACAGTGCTCAGATTTTTTTCAGCTGATAGAACTGTTTAGGGACATTTTGGAGAAGACAACAGGGGTAGCAGCAAGGCAATAAAACACAACAGTGGAAGGATTTCAAGGCATGCCTGCTGATGGGTCTGCATAGAAGCCATTCTTCCAACTGGCACACAAACCTTTCAATCAGCAGAAATGATGTGCATTAGAGAAGTGGATGAAGAATAATTTTTCTGGCCAAGTGCCAAAAGGAAAGGAGCACACTGGATAGGTGCTTGATCCCTGAACTGTCCCAAACTGTCAGAATGAATAGGCATCTAACGGGTATTGGGAAAAGGATTTTTGTGGGGAGGCTTTTTTGTGCTTTTTACTGCCTCATTAACACAGCTCATCAGCCTCACATGGTAGAGGGTGACAGTCTAAGCTTGTGAGGACATAGTATTTTATCAGCCTGTTAAAATAGCCAAATCATAAGCAGCCAGGACAGGCTGAAAACTCTGACAGCCTATAAAGATAGTCAAGATTTTAGCAGTTTAAGAGTACAAAGGGAAACAGGAACAATTCTCTGCCTCTAAGAATGCTGACTCACTGGGATGACTTCTCATGGTGGTGTGTTGTAGAGGCTGAGTGTAAACAACAGGGATTTAGGCATACTGAGGAGGAAGCAGTTACAGCACTGTATCAGGTACAGGTGTGCTGGCACTGTCAGTGGGGTATGCAGAGTAGCCTCTGTGAGGAGAGACCAGGACTGACTGCCTTGTGCAGGACAAAGCTATTTGCAGCCACCTCCAATGTACCCACTGCAGGACATGTCTGAGCCCCACAGCCCAGCTGGTAGCACCTCTCTGAAAATGAATTTAATAATGGGCAAAGCTCACCACACAAGTAGAGAAGGATGGAAGAAAAAGGTTGATAAACATATTTGTGAACACTGAAGTCAGACAAGAAGTGGAAGTGCTTGAGGCACTGGATCAGGTATTTCCCTGTAGCCCAAGGAGAGGACTAAGCTAGAGTACACATCCACATCATATTTCATGCAGGATCCCACACCAGAGCAGGTGGATAGTTCCTGAAGGAACTGAAGTCCATGGAGAGCCCATACTGGAGCAGGAAAACAGCATTAGGAGGAAGAAGCAGCAGAGAGGATTTGCTGTGGACTGACCACAAGGCCCCGTGCCTCAGGGCATGAGCAGAGGAGTAAGGAGTGAAGCCAAGCTTAAAAGGCAGCAAAATGTTTATCTTTTAATTGTTGTTTCTAACTCTCCAAATCTATTTTAATAAATAAATTAAAATAATTTCCCCACATCTACTGTTTTGCCTGTGACAGTAACTAGTATGCAGTGTCTCCATCTAGATCTCAACACATAAGCTTTCTCATCCTATTTTGTGCCCCTGTCTGAGGGGGGAATGAGAGAGCAGCTGGGTGGGCATCTGGCTGATGGCCAAGGCTAACCCACCACAAGCACTCAAAATGAGCAGCAATACAAAGAGAAGTCTGAAGATTTTAGCAGAGAGTGTAAAATTATTTCTTCCTCTGATGGGATTACCATACCTAATACATCATTAACTACATGTGTTAAAGGATCTAGTCATAGTAAATTAACAGATCTTATGTCTCTTATTGAGAAGAAATTAAAAATGAGATACAGTTTATCAACAAGTATAACAAGGGTATGTTTATAACAAAAATAACCTCAATATTTTGGAAAGTGTTTCAAGAAATAATTTCTTTTTCATACACAAGAAAAAGCACTGCAGATGGGTTTTAAAATTAGACATTTACTTAAAGAAGACTTTTTAAGAAGACTATGTTTGAACTTCAAGTAGATGGAATTTCCTCTAAGAACACTGTTATCATTTTGCTATTACCTTCTGGTCAACTTCAATATTACGAGAATAAAACTGAACCAACCCAAAATCTTCTTGAGGTCTTTGTTTGCCCTTGGTGATGTTTTGGTTTGGGGTTTTTTATTTGTTAAAGCATTTATATTGCATTTAGATATTTGTCCATAATATTTAAATGGTATAAGATGAAGAAAGATTTGTTATTTTAATGATATCAGGAACTCTAGTGCAAATAACCCAGCTCCAGGAGCAGGCTAAAGACAGATAACATGACAAGACCCAGGATAAGACAAAAAGTAACCTTCTAAAGAGTATCTTGTCATTCATAAAGGACATGGAACTAGCTGCTAAAAATATTTTCTCTTTTAGCATATCCAATGCTCCAGTTCGTCAACATTTATGCTTCATAAATATTCATGATGATTAAAAAGATGGCTCTGAAATGGTCTTAGAAGAGTCATCTGGGCACAAGCATACCCAAGCACTTGCTGACAAACCCGAATGTATGACACTAGATTTTCCATCCAGTCATAGCTGGGGGCAGAAAGTGGTGTAAGTGACCCCTTCTCTAGAGCTGTAATCAGAGCATGCACAGAGATTGTCTCTTTCAGCCCTGATTCTTCTTGCTTTGTTTGCTGAATGTTAAACCCAGGTATACCCAAAGGCAGATGATCTAGTACCTACACTGCTGCCTTCTGGAATTCTTGCTGGGATAGAGTACAGAAAAGAATGAGGCCAGTTTAATAGAGCCGTGTATTCTGTCTTATCCTGAGTCTAACTGAGATTACTAAGGATATCTGTACAATCCCTCTGAGGTCTATAGGCAAAAATTTAGCATTATGCATTAATAATACAGATTCTGCAAGTGAAGCAGTGGAATTTTGTGGATATTTGCTCATGAATACATCAATGCAGAAACACCACAATCTTCAATTTCAAATTCCCATAAATATAACTGAGCTAATAGTCATACTTGTTCAACTCCAGATGATTCTGAACTTCATCCATCTTCTTTTGATTTAGTTTTTGAAAACAAAAGCAGTTCCCAGACATTCCAGCAGCGAAAAGAAAGGCTTATGGTCCTTCACTGGTATTTTACCTACTTCATCATGTTCTGATTCTTCACTGTGTGAGAAAACCTTTAAGAATGACAGTGTAAACTTGATAGTTTATACATAAGCTATGTTCATTAATGTTAGATAATTAGCTACCATTATAATGTAGGGTTTACATTTCAGATATTTCCCAAACAAAAATCAATAATTTACCTTTGTTCTACTAGGAGAAATGATATGTCAAATTATGAATGATTTACAATCAATTTTTTTAGTTCCTACTGGAAGGAGCATCCTGACATTTCTAATTCTTATGTTTTCATCACTCTTTATGTTGACAAACCAGGAAGTATAAATTACTCTGCTACTCAATAATATGCTAGTTGGGCCTAACAACTATGTACATCAAGAACTAAGAGGCAGATATGGTAAGTAAAATTTTCAAAAAAAAGTTGGCAGTTTCTTGATTCGTTCACTGCATCAGGAAAATGGGTGCGAAGCATGTGACCTTCTCCACAACCTTTCCCCAAACATTTCAATCCTGGTGTACATAGCAGCACTGCTTTCTAAATCAAAACATAACCTTGCAATCCAGAACAATAAATTCCCAATGCCAAGGACATTACATGTACGTGTTATTGCAAAAAGACAACACTTTCTGCATGACATACATTTCTAAGCTTAAATGAAGCCAGTATGAAAAAGGTGAGGGCACAAAGGAAGACAACCTCTCTCAGCACAGTTTGCTGCAGCTAAAACACAGTTTAGGTTCTGTCACTTTCATGAACATTAAAGGAAAGAGAGCCTTGAAAAAGGTATCTGCAAATTAAATTTACAGCAGTTTTGGTGAACACAGAAACTAAGGAATAGATTCTCATGCTGCTGGGAATTCAAGATGTGATAAGGGAAATTAACACTCCAAAGAAATAAAATCACTTCTTTTGCTCTGTGCTGATCTAGACTAAAAACAGTTATAAAACCATCAGCCATTAGAGTTACAGTTAAAAAAATGAGAGTTACAAAATAATTAATATATCCAACTTTCTTGGACCTTCAAATAATACTATACCAGGGCAACATTGTGCAAGTCAAAGAGACTAAAGATTATTACTCAATTTAAAAAATGTTTTTCTAAAAAATCACAGAAGTTTCTCATTCCACATTACGACTTACTGCCTTTTCCTTATCTTTTTATCATGTATCAAAAGATTAAAGCAGCATTCACAAACCCAAATGTTTTGTGCTACCTCTGCCTTACGTAATAGACACAGTTCCACAGCAATTGCCAAAATTGCTTTACAACAAGTTCTACTTCCTTCCTTCCCTGAGAATAAGCAACTGTAAAACTCTGATGTGTTGGGAAATACAAATCAGTGGGATCACGTGAAACTCTTACCTTATGAAGAGTGGCTTGCACAGCTTTCATTTGACTAATGATCAATTCTTTGTCTCTATTACAAGAGAGAAAAAAAAACAGTTTATAGAACTGAAGCTCTACTGATTCAGAAATTTAATTCAGGCTACTTTATAATTATCACATCTTTTCAAATAGTTGTTGATAACTCAAACCGTTATGTGTTATCTCCCCTTTTTGTATCTCCAATGCAAATGCTAAAACATAGTTCAGGTACCACTATTTGGCACATTTCCATATGAAAGATGCCTCTGCTGCGGATAAGCAATTAAACTAGCTGTAATTACAGACATATTAATGAACAACTATCATGTTCTTGGAGAAGAAATCTGCAGTCTTAGATATCAAGGGTATGTTGAATGGAGTCCAGTACATTCTTGTACATTTCCAAAATAAGCCCAGTCAAGCATTCTATCCTTACACAAGAGAAGTTTGGAGAAGGAAACAATACTCTTCTGCCTTTTTGTAGGTTAGGGCTTCAGTAAGGAAAACAGCATTCATCAGTTACGCTGCCATAAAAAACCTTTGCCTTAACTGATGATTGACAGAAATAGAATTAAAGTTGCATAATACCATATGACTAAGGAGAACAGGACAGCATGACCAACAAAACACCATAGGAAGTCAAATGGAATCCATGCCAGAAAAGCTGAAACACCTTAATATTCCAGGACTGTCCCTTATTTTGCCAACTATGTGAATTTGCATCTAAAATAGAAGTCATAAATCAGAATAATTTACGTTGGAAAAGACCCTTTAGATCACTGAGTCCAACTGTTAACCCAGCACTGGCAAGTCCACCACTAAACCATGTCCCCAGGGGTCACCTCCACAAGTCTTCTAAATATCTCTAGGGATGATGACAACACCACTTCCCCAGGACACCTGTCCCAATGCTGACAACCTTTTCAGGGAAGAAATTTTTCCTAATATCCAATCTATACCACACCAGGCACAGCCTGAGGCTATTTCCTCTTCTATCACTTGCCACTTGAGAGAAGAGACAGAACCCCACCTTGCTACAACCTCCTTTCAGGTAACTGTAGAGAGCAATAAGGTCTCCCCTCAGTCTCCTTTTCTCCACCAAAACTATGGTATCCTTCTCCATGGAGTGACTGCTGCTTTCTCATCTCTTGATTCATACTATCTGAACAGCAAATACAGGAAGGTGGCTTTTACACTCCTAATAAACCTGTCACATAGACCTTTCTCTTTTTAGGATCCTGACTTTCTTAGGACTAGATTCACAGGGTACTTGGTTGCTGTCTGGGGTTAAACCATGACACAGAGAAATTACAAAAGGCTACTAAACTTCTGTGAAGTTCACTGTTATTAGACACTTTTATTAACATTGCTTCCTACTCTGGAGAAAAGTGGAACAGAACTGCTGGCCACCACCTCAAGAAAATCAAGAAAGCCATTCTCAGAATGAGATAGCCATCTTGCTGTTTCAAGCTCTACAAGGGTCTAGGAAAGAAGTTGAAAGACACCCATCTATTGCTTACAATCACTTAGGTTATAGAAATGGTATTAAAATAAGATTTTCTGGATGAAAGTAAAGTCTATTTCACCCACTTTTCTTTTATGTTCCAAAGTGAAAAAAAGACATTTGTTATGAAGAGTTGGTAGAACAATGAATGGTATGGGAGATTTCTATGTCGATAATTCAACCACTGTACACAGAAAGAAAGTCAATTTTAAAACCACTTTGCATTAAAATAACCTTTTCTGAATATAAGAATGGCCAGAGGGAATGATCTTTACTAGAGTGCATAAAATAGGCTGGGGCAGGGTGAAAAGGGGCAAGCTTTCCAGAACAAATCCTTCTTCAGGTCATACCTGCTTTGATACACTCACACCAAGTAATATTTGTCATTTTAATTAGCTTGTTAAACATTTCACTGATAACTAGATTAATTACATTATTTCACTGTTGCATAACACCCTTAAAGCTTGTTAGCTATTGTTCTTCAGAGGTCAAATGTATCCCAGGTATAGTGAGGAATTTTAATTTTACATTGAACTTTTTTTTATATCTTAGCCATGGACCAACAATATTCAAAGTGCACATACTACAATAAGAGTAATAGATAACAAAGTCTGAAAGGATTCATAATTTTATCTGATTATAGAACTGTAAGAGGTTAGTAATAATCTCATTCAAGTTAATGGAACACCTTTTGACTATCAATCTTGTCAGGATTGGTTCCTGAACATTTCATTCCACTCTTTAGGTTATGGTATAAAAAGGTATGGATTTTATGTCTAAATCCAAAACTCTCTGAAATCAGCAGAAATATCTATCCTGTTCCATAGATAAGACTAGATCCAAAATGGGTTTTGGCCCCTTTTGCAGCTAAGACCTGTCACCTGGCTGGTTCTGCATTTATTACAAATCAACTGTATCTCTTTATAAAGAGATTACATGAAAATAGAGAGAACAATCATTTCTTAAATAAACAGAATCCTAAACATCCACCAAAGAGATGCTTTTAAATAGCAATATAATTGGCAAAAAAAATGCTTATGCCTATTCAGGACCCAGAATTGGGAGCACTATTACAGGATAACTACAAAAAACATAACATCTAGTATCTTGAACCAACAGTTTTCTTTTCGGAAGACTATCACTGAATTTCAAAGAGAGACAGATGTACTTTTGTTTTCCAGCATTACATTAGCCAAGGCTAAAACCCTGTGCATGAAAGTAAGAATTGATCTTTTGTCCGTTTTAAGTGATCTCCCCAAGGTCCCAGTGCTCACTTTGCTGCCGTGCAGAGGGCACTCTCTGCATCATGGATGCTCTCGTTCAGTTGACGCTTGTCCTGCTCCAGCTGGGTAAGAAGTCTATTTTGCTGACGCAGAAATCGATCTCTTCTTCTCAGCTCCATCGTTGCCTCAGAGAGACTCTGCAAGCAGACAGAAAGCAGAGCTACTTGTCAGCCCAAATAATTAACTTCAGTTTATGCCATAGGCTATTAAACAAAGTGGAAAACAGACTGACTGTGAAGTAGATTTGGACCATTGCATACTAAGGTTTTATGAATTCTCTAGCGAAACATTACTGACTCAGAACCCCCCAGTTTTCAGTATATTGCCCATGTACAAGTATGTTTATAAAATAAAATGCTATTTTGATCAAACAGGGACATATACTATGCTACAGGTACTATATTTACAAATATCAGATCTAAACACAATGGAAATTCCAGAGCACCGAATTTTCTCAAGACTTACAATGGACATTAAACAAAAGAATTCACAAAGAAAGGGAACAAACAAAGAAGCATTTATTTAAATGCTCTGTACTAATCAGATATTTCGGGTTAAAAATAAATAAATCTAATATTCTCTGTTAGTGCATCAAGTGCAGTTTTGATGCAATTCCTGCTAAGAAGAGAGCACTATTTTATGGTGCTTTCACTATTTTAGTCTTAGCTTTCCAATATGCAAAATAGTACGTGTAATTTTTTAGCGTTTCTCTCCAGCTTAGAATTAACACAACATGTTTTAATCAATTCAGATTAATCCAATAGATGAAAAATAGTACACAGGACTAATTAATACAGAACCTGGCTAGTTGCTACTCCTTTCTGCTGCAATAAATCAATACATTTATAGACTGGAGTATTAATAATTTGATTTCATAATTTGCTAAATGTTACATTTTACTTACAGCTGTAGGTTGCTTTTTTAGAAAGATATTTTAATAGGTGGCTATAAACATTCTTTCATAAAATGCAAATTCCCTGACATATTCTCAACCCATACAGAAGAATCAAGAAGGCTGCAGAGCTGCAAGACTGAGCTCTTGCACCCTGTTTGCAACATTTATGGATATGTTTTCTGCTTAAATTCGAAAAACACTCCATGTAACCTGTACTCAGGAGTACTTGTCCTGGACTGTGGAACATGGAGAGGATGTACTATGCTGTGGATGTGTATTAAGAACAACATAAATAAAAGGCTGATAAAAATTTGAAGGGCACTGAAAACTCAACTAATCTGAAAAAAGTTTCAGATCTAGGTAAGATTCAAAGGCATTTCACAAAACAATATGCTAGAGAAAATGTCTATAAACAATGTAGTGCAGCTTAAGACTGCACAGTCCTGCAAAAGAAACTGAAATCTGTGGATTGGCTTAAGTTTTCTTCAAATATTTCTGAAGACAAAAAAGCTATCAGCTATTTCAACAGTGTATTTCCAGGTACAGTACCACTACCTGAACTGTGTCTGTTCAGCAATTTACAAAATCTAGGCTGAAATTAATCACAGCTGTAAGAAAAATAATACAATCAGGAGTTTATTTCAGAAACTCTATACCTCAGAAATGTTAACATTAGTCTTGCTCAAATGACTGCAGGTTGAATAACTCTATTCTGACTCTTAGGTCATTATTTTCAATGAACAATTGATATTTTTCACCTCATAAAAGATAAACACATAGATATCATTCATCCACTGCATAATTATCACAAAGATATCCAAAACCAGAAGTGTTGCTTTCAGAAATTCTACCCTAATACCACTGGCAGCTACTGAAGCCCTGTCTGAACAGCTGAATTTGTGAATTATCTGATTTTCAGAACAGTTATTTCCAAGAAACCAAAAAGGAGCCATCTTTAACTTAAAAACAAAGAGCATTATCTTATTCCATTTACTGTGTTTACTGTTTACTTGGTTCAGGCTAAGTCAACACTGAGGAAAGAGTTCTGAAAACTGAGTCAGGTCTCCCCCTGCCCATATTCCCACCTTCTGACAGACAGAATTTTTTGAACAGAGAACAAGGTGCTGGTGCCAATGCTTTGTCCAATCCAGTTTCGCACCTGATTGAAAAACCTGTTTTTAAGATGCATTCAAAGGCCTGAGCTTTGACCAGCCAGGTATTTGTAGCTGGTATTTGTATTTTTATCCATCTGCAGAATAGATAACTCTGCTAATACTTTGATGCAAGTAATTTTTAATGTAAAGGCTGCTGGAACAGAGTTTGGCTCCAAGTGGTCCAAACAAGTGAAGAAAGACAGGACAACAGGAGCATCATGCATATTTACTTCAGTTTTATTAAGACATCTATCCTTCTACAGGGGTTGAAGAGTTATCTGGTCCCACATGAACTTCCATCATGGACCACAAATGCTGACCCACTAGGTGTCAAAATCTTTTGAGAGCTGCTAACTAATCGAGGTTTCCCATTGCAAGTACAGGCCTATTAATGAGGCAATAGCAGGGATGAAAGCATGGAGCCTAACTCTTGTGAGAGGCATGGTCAGCAATCCACTACTAGTGATGAAGCAATACAGAAATGATTAAATCACATATCTCGCTGAAACAGCTGCTTTATTATATTCAAAAATTCCACCATTATTTACAGAACTCTCCATAGGATTCAGACTTTATCTAACAGTAATATTGCAATATTTAAGTAAAATGGAAACTGATTTTAGCACTCCAAAAACAGTTTCAGCAATTACTTGAAGCTTCTTGCTACTGTGGGTTAAAGTCAAGCCTTGGAAATGTTCAAATACAGTGTGGAGTATTATAAAATAATGGCTGGTAAGCCTCTTTTTTTCCTTCTTCAGATTGATCTAATTAAAACCTTTGATAAACTTTATGGACTCTAATATTTCCAGCTGAGTGACTGAAACCAAGAGGGTGTGCCTCAAGGCAGCAAGGCAACAATGATAAGCAGCAGGTTAGCCACTAATTTCTCAGCCAGGGTAGATTGTGAAAGTGTGATGTTCTGATATCCAAGAAAGTGTTCAGGAGAGAATAGGATAAATCAAGTTTAATAACTCTGCTCCTAATTGTTCCCTCAATGCTCCACTCTAATTACTTGGAGAACTCTCCTGACTGTCACCTGATATTAAGTTGTTGGAGGCTGAGTGTGGAGCAGTGAGATAATCAATAAACATTTAGTGGGGAGAAGAATGAAGATCCCGTTAAGCAGTGGGAACCTGCAGCACCCAAAGCCCTTCTGCTCATGAGAAAACCTATGGGAGAGCCATAGTGATTGCAAAGCAATAATCCAAAGCACTGGTTTTAGGCCTTGAGGCCTTTAGGCAACAGTACATTTGAGAAAAAAAGGTTAACACGGTCATCCTAATTACAGCCCATTTTCACATTCTTCATATATAAGCAAAGACAAGCCAATTAGGTAGAAAGGAAGATAAGGGAAGTTTTATTTGTATACTAATTAAACCCCTGATGAAATTAAAGGAAAAACATACAGCTCTGTAATTGTGTCTGAGAAAGGTCACTTCAGGTTCAGTTATCAGAAAAGCACAGCCTTGAGATATTTCACTTAATCCACAATATAGCCCTTATTTTGCCCCCCAGGTCTTAGTATTTACAAAAATAAGAAAATTTCAAAACCTGATAATGCATTTATCTTGAAATGTTTTCTGTGGACAATTACAACTGTTAGAAAGTTGAGGCTAAATATGATAAGAAGAATGAAGGTTTTAAAAACCGACTATGTCTGCACATAGTTCTGCGAAGATGCTGAGCTTTCACTTTCAAGCACAAGTGATTCTGAACCAACTTAGAAGCCAAACTCCAATTTATTAACATTCTGTAAAACGCCAGTTATCTGTTTAGTTCAGATGTTTAGGTATTCAGGTGCTAATTCAGACATCACTGTGCTCTTACCTCTACAGCTCACCAAAATCTCATAGAGCAGTTGAGTTTTCATCAGGATACCTAGAAGAAGTTTTCTTTAGAGACATTTTAGATTTAGGCTTTTTTTCTCCCCCATAAATTGAGCATGAGAAATCACTTGACGGAAAGAGCAGTAAGCAACTGACAGCTTTGAAGAAAAGTCTCATTGGATGTCTGTTGGCTTGGTCCTTCCACAAACTTCCTTTAACAAGGTTTTGCAGGGAGGAATCTTTTTATTCAAAACCAGTTACAAAAATAAATCAAAGTTTAACACTGTCACTCTTTACACATAAAAAAAGCCCTGTATTCAAAAGATAACAGATGGACAATCATTTTAGATTAATGATGACAGTCATATTGTTTAAATTCATGCAAAGCATGTGTGACACATTTATACTGAGAGCTTATTTTCCAAGATCAACTAAAGCTAGATCAAACTGCTTAGTAAATTAGATTTAAATTACACAGACACAACACAGCAGTACAAGATATGCAAATACCCTGCAGTATGTGCATTATGAACTAATTTGTGAAATTAAAGATTTCTCTTCCAGATGCAGTTTTATATCTGTATTTTCTATTTAAATGCAAAATACCACTTTTTTAAAAGAACAGGTTCTGAAATATTTCCTACAAAAATAACTAACAGAATTTCACAATGAAAAAAGTACAGAAAGTTTAGTCAGCATTCATTCCTCCAACAGCTTAAACACACTTCCCACTATGCTTGTTGGCAAATATAATCATCAGGATGGTCTCTGAGTGCCCTTCAAAAGTCAGTCTATAGGTAACCTAGAGAAGCTTTGCATCTTCAAAAGGTTCAAATCTAATAGGTACAACATGCTACATTAACGTCAACCATATTTTTAGTGTGTACAACTGCAATACAAACCAAATTGCATTAGCTCAAACTACACAGCCGAATTTCCACAGGATGTTTTCTGAAAAGAATTCTTACTTATCAAGAATAACTAAAAATGGAACCTCTTCTCTCAAAATAGGGGATCAAAAATAAAAGGGGAAAAATTCTGTGGTAAAAAAATAATAAATGAGACTTCTCATCAATACTTTAAAAATAAAACACATCTAAACCATATATTTAGACCTATGTCAAGAAATAAGAAGGATTTGTACTTCTCAAATAGAAACTAAAGTGCAATATCACCATGCTATATCTGGATTCACTGTGTCTTTCACAGTGCTGCAGTAGTGTTTTAAAACAGTTTGAAATGAACTCTTTGTGGCTGATCTGCTCTTGTAAAATAGGGCAAACCGGGGGCTGACCACCCATGACATCCCTTCAACAACAAATGCTTTCACATGCACTTTAAACTCCTCTAGGAAAAGAAATGTGAGTTCTCAAAAGGACACTTGAATGAGCTGTATCTGCTTTGTTTTACCTCTTTGCTACTGGACTCTCATCCTGACAGCAGCAATCTTTTCATATGCTGGCACTGAGAGAAAGGCCATAACTGAGGGCTCTTTTCTGAAGTATGTGATGCAGCATGGAAGCAGCTCAAAACTGCTTACAGAACACTGCGTATCTAACAGGGTACAAAATGCACCTTGTGTAATGAGGTCACAGCACCAGTGGGTCTACTAAACAGAACAAATACCAACCAGCACAATCATTTTAATAAATAACAAAAAAAATACTGGCGAATAAAGGGATAGTTGTCAACATATTTGACTCAATGTCAAATAAAATCACTTGTGACTGTTTTATATAAGGAACATTCATAATATTGGAGGACAAACTATGCTTTAACCAAATCAGTATCATAAATATGTCAATCAACCATCTAAAGACAACTATGAGTTAAATGTCAGTACAGGTAGCTTAAAAAGCAGTTGTGATATGGAGCTACTGTACAAGATCTAGAGCCTAAGTTTTAAGAAACTGTAAGAAATGCTTAAATAAATATTTAAGAGTCACTCAATGGATGGGTGGGGAAAATGCACACGCTTTCATTTTGAAAGAGATTTTTCTTACAAAAGAAATTTGAAACTTGAGGCATTCATATTGTGAAAGCAAATGGCATTACCTATGTATGTCTAGACAACAGTCTATTTATTGACTGAAACACAGTTCTCAGATATCCAAGTTCAGGTACCACAAGCATTTTACCTGCAGTGGTTCAGGCTGGATCACAGTGCCTCAAAGACTTTTAGCTAGGTTTAATATCTCTGCTACAATGCAAACATTTCTCAAGAGAAAATCTGTTTTGATCAAGAAAGAAATGCATTTTTCAACCACATTAGCTCAAGATGTTTAGCAAAGTATGACTGAAAATGCTTTATGAATTTAATTAAGCTGTGTATGTTTTAAAGTTATTGTAAATTAAAAGAGCTTATTAATTTAAACACAGTACCTGTTCCTGATTAATTCCACATAATAACACCACTTACAGGTTCAGCTTCAAAGTAAAACTCAAGTTTTAAAGTTTTTCTGTGAAGTAATCACAAAATATAAACTGCCCACACAAAGGCTAGATCCTCATGGGTTATTAAACAAAACAAACAAAAGTATCAGTGTTAAAATGTGCCAGTTAGGTACACTGCTCCTTTTGAAGAGAAATCGAAATTGAAAAAGTTGAAGAACACCCTTTTGAATACTGACATGCACTGGGGCTTTAGGCATACACTAATCCAAACAGGATAATAATTATGCTCTACTTTTAAACTGTGTTTTGGAAAACGTTAAAGTACATATTAAAATTTATGCACATGACAATTTAGACATTTTCAACATCTTCTGAGCCAAGTGAATTATGCTACTAGAGAAGCTGCAGAGAGGGATTATACCACCTTAACTGAACAAATGCAATTTTAGAAACACTTGGGCTTTATCAATGTGAGTTTTAAGTGTACTACAATAACCCTTGAAGTTAAGTGAGAATATATTTTTGGAATCACATGCATGGTGGCATGACTGCATGATCATTCATTCCTTATTCAATTTCTGATATGACCCCTCAGGACTGATGTTTCTTTTTTCTCCCTAGAAATGTAAATGACTCTCCCACCACAATCCTTAAGTGTCTGCAGTTGCAGACTAGAAAAGACCCAGCTCTGCAGAAGCAGCAGAATTTCTGTGCCTTGTCAGTGTCACAGCTTTAAAACAGATACTTAAGTGCCACACAAAAGAGATAACCTTATTTTTGTCACTGTTGCCTTTTATACCCAGACAGACCTTCAGCCTTACAATTGCTAGAGTTTCAAGATTTCAAAAGGATGGTTTACACCTGGTCCTGCTAAAGATGACTTTTCATGACTGCCATGTATCTGTAAGTGAGGCACTAACTTTACAAGTAAACTCTGATGCTGCTCTGTAACACTGCTCTCTGCAGTACTGTTGCTTAATTTTGCTATACATTGTCTATTTGCGCACATTAGCTCACAGTATACATGACAAAGACAGAAACAGCACTTAAACTTTGCAGTAGCACTTGTAAAGTGAAGGTATCACATGTATCTATGAGGACACAACATATTGCACCAATTTCTTGCATTTCATTAAGGTGAACTAGGCTCAAACCATCTGTCTCTGACCACGTCCTGCCGTCTTAATGATATTGCATTTCTAAGCCCTGGAAGAGACTATTTTAAGTTCTCCAGACATAGTCTTCCATTAGATCTGTATCACTCAATTTGCTTGGAGTATTTCTAAAGAGTAAAAGTCAGTTAAGATAATTCAGGAAGAAGGAGAAACAACAGCAATAAAATATTAACAATGCAACAAAATTTTATCTACAAATTAAGTAACCACAATTTCATTCCCATTGTTTATTTAAAAAGCCATATAATCTGAAGTCAAGGAGAATCTGGGAACAGAGAAAAAGTCATCAGGGACAGGGTAAGTCACATAGCACTGTGCTTCAGAATTAAATTTAACAAACAAATACTATAGAACCCAGGCTGTATTTCTTCTCTTCCAATATTGGTTAAAAAAATAGGAATTCTAGGAGTCTTCAAAATAGCGTCAAGAAAACTTCTCAATACAACATAAATACGGAAATACATTGTCCATGACCTCGATATACTGCTGGTCCCAGATGAGTTTTTTTCACTGCTGCAGGTTATTCTGCAGCCATTTCTTGGAAGAGGATGCACAATTCCACCAGACACTAACACATCAATGTGAGCCATCACTTTCAGCAGTCTGGGATAATGGCAAGGATGTCAATTTGTGCCACACAAAGTTTTGATAATAATTTTTATTTTAATTAATTAATTATATAAATCTCTTTTTAACATGGCACTACCACTAATATGAGCTTCACCAGACTTCTCCCTCTACACAGTTTACATTTGAATACTGCATTCTCCTTCAGAAAAGCTCTGACCAAACCGTGCACGTAGGTATTTGTGTTTCCACAGAGCCTCAAATGCTGTCTAGGGCATGAATGTTTTATTTTAGTATCAGGACAGACACATCCTGCTGGATGAAGTGTCTTCAGGGAGAAAATACACATACTTGATTCTCTTTATCCCTTTTACTTTTTAAATCCTCGATAAAATAAGAAAGAATTGATATGTAAGTAATTTCATACTACAGGTTAATTCTTTTATACAGGTCATGCCTATCCTTCCATTCATTAAAAACTGGAGAGTAGCCTTCTTAGCAGAAAGAACAGATACAGTAAAACAAAATTTAACATATAAAAGGCAACATCTAAATCATTCTATTGAAAAAGCATCAAAGATATATTACATCCCAATATTCAGCAAGGAGATCAAAGTGCTATAAAGACATATTGATTGTATGTCTCACTTCCCTCTGGATACGCTTTGAGACATACCAAGTGCCAACTGAGAACACAAAGCCTAAACAAAGTATAAGTTCTGCCTGAGTGTGGAGCACATAGATCCTGAAGTAGACATGTTGAAGAGTGGCAGGGATAAATCACTGGACTTTTAACCTGAATTATTATTTATATTTTTCACTTTTGGTGTATTTCCTAACAGTGAGGGAAAATGGAACCATGATGTTACAAGACTTGGAAAGTTACCTGCTTCACTCACCTATGGAAACAACAGTAATAAATATGTCCTGTCATCAAACACATTGGGTGATACCACACGACCAAACATTGCAGTAAATTATCCTTAGCTTTTTTTAAGAACACTTATTTCTTCATTCTCATGCCTGAGAAATTTTCTTGTATGACAGTGAAGTACTATTTATAAGTGAAATTTTGGCACTGCTATTTAGAATTGAGAATGTTAAATTCATAGTTTTAAAATAATTTCTTATTGCATAGTACACAGACACAAAAAAAATCAAAACAAACAAAACTCCCAAGAACCAACAACATTTAAGGTGGATTTACTTTAACTAGAAAGATTTTTGTTTACATTTTTAAAAGTCCCTTTAACTGAGACAGTAAAAAGACAAGAATTCACTGAGTTTTCTTAAATACATACTGTAAAAGTCAACACAAAAAATTAGGCAACATAAAAAAGTAATCTCTGGTTTGAGTTTGATGACCTGCTACAGTCTCAAAAACCTTCCATTGCTCTCCATGACTAAAAGAAAACAGCAGAGCTAGAGACCTGGGAAGCTGAAAGTGGTATAAATTTTGAAAAACCTTCCCCTTGAAAGTCATTGAATACCTAATGAAAATAGAGTGTTAAATTAAATCAAACAATCAAATTACATGAAAGATAGGCATGGATGCTGTCACTGTGTGTAGCCAAGGGGACCAAAGTGCAAAGGAATGCATCTCTTCTTTTAGCCTGATGCTAGTTAGGTACATACTTCATTATATTCCAATAGTTTAATTATAGTCCAAGTTGGTATTTGAAAGATAGTTACTTATGGTTTCACAAGAAGATATAAAGACCTTTGTAGAGTTAGCTTAATACAAACAGAAAGGGGGAAGACATGACTAAGTTAAAAAATTATAAGGCTCTGGAGAGAATAAATGGTAAGCAAAAAGCATGGCAAGAAGCAATTCTGTGTATAAAGGACTTGTATACCAAGAACCTGTATAATATAAAGTCCTACACAATGATATCTAAACTAGCAGGAAAAACAAGGTTTAAGACATTTCATTTTAAAAATCACATGCTGTTTTAAAGATCTATTGATTCCCTCTGCACATCTCAAGGTAACCAAGTTACTTTGTAGTTGACCCAATAATATAACAAAAGATCTCCCAGACACCGGATTTACTGAGAAGCCTTTCAGCATTTTTGAGTGAAAACTGAAACACAGTTGAAGGTCTTGAAATAACAGGGATAAACGATATGTAAGTACATATGCTTAATAACCTCACACTGTAATTACACAATAATCCCATTTTTCTTCCAAATTACTTGTCAATAAATCTTTCTCACTGCACTATAAATTCCAAGGTCATGGACAGAGGTATTTATTAGTATAATTACAATGCAGCAATAAAACCATTAAGCTTTTAGATCCCAATATTGTTCCATTTATTATGTTCCTTTCCCCCAAGGGAGACAAACAGTTCCTTCAAATGGAATACCCAGAAAGTATTGGAAGTTACTCTTAAACGACTATAAAAATGCCTTGGTTCATGCAACTACTTTGTTGAAGTTTTCCTTTTTCTCTTTATAAACTTTGACAGGACATCACATTTATCTTCTTTTTTTTTTTTTTTTTTTAATAGCAAAGTGCAGCAAACAGACTCAGGATAAAAAGTATTCTCCAAAATGGGCGACGTTACTACACTGTAAAACTAAATCATTCGAGATCTCACTGTGTGCCAGTCAGTCATATACTGGACAAAAACCACCAAGGTCTTAGCCATCTGTTGAGAAGCAACTTGCAGTCCAAGTTACTGACTCCTGTTTCCACACTAACTTCAATATTCCTGGGCCCCATTCTACCTGTCTTGGTTACTTGGCTTCTACCCTACACTACCAGAAGGGCACTTAAGTGCATGATTCATGAAATGACTGTTGCAGTCAGACTACTGAATCAGACTAGCATGATCAAACTGATTTCATAATTTTCTATAGAAAGGTAAAACTATTTGTACTTGGAAGTCAACTCCTGGTCATAATGAGCTTTCAAATATTAACTGATGTTACATAATCATGACCTATTCCAGCGTTCTATCTCAGTGCCTAAATTACACCCAAATTGCTAAAATGGTGAGAGTATTTTCCTCAGTTATCTTAAACTCTTCAACACATTAAAAGAAAAATATGAATTTTTCTAACATAGCGATGTCTTTTCTTCTTGGATAAATTACATTTACATCTGACAATGTTGATCATAAATGTAATAAACTGGTAACTACTTCCATCCTTCTTCCAGTGTAAGGTAGAAGCAATTTTTAGATTTTTTTTTTAT
>NW_008652265.1:4344-21214 GCF_000695815.1 Acanthisitta chloris | reverse complement strand
GACCAATCAGCATGGCCGGACGCGATCCGGGGGCGGGGACTATGCTAACGAGGCGCCGAAGGTCACCGCCCCGGGCCGCGCCACGGCTGGGGAGACCGCGAGCCAATTGCGTGCGAGGGGCGTGGCCCATGCAAATGAGGGGCGTTGCTATGCAGATTACAGGACATCGCTGTAGTGCTAGCTGTGAGTGGGCGTGGTTAATCGGATTGGGGCGTGGCTATGCAAATGATGTGTCCTCACCTGTCGCGCTCGGGGTCGGTTGTGGTTTGTGCCATCAGCCGCTGCGGGGTGTGAGCTCAGTGTCACTGCAGCAGCACAATGTGTCCTTCCCGAGGATGGGTGGGATAATCAGTGGTTCCATAGAATCATACAGGTTGGAAGAGACGTCAAAGATCACCAGGTCCAACCCTACCGTGATCACCAGACCATGGCACTAAGTGCCACATCCAGTCTCAGCTTGAAAACCTCCAGGGATGGTGAATCCAACACCTCCCTGGGCAGCCCATTCCAATGCCTGAGCACTCTCTCTGTAAAAAAATCTCTTCCTTATATCCAACCTAACCCTCCCTTGGCAGAGCTTGAGTCTGTGCCCTCTTGTCCTGCTGCTGGTTGCCTGGGAGAAGAGACCAACCCCCACCTGACTCCACCCTCCTGTCAGGGAGTTGCAGAGGGTGATAAGGTCCCCCCTGAGCCTCCTCTTCTCCCGGCTGAACACCCCCAGCTCCCTCAGCCTCTCCTCATGGCACTTGTGCTCAAGTCCCTTCACCAGCCTCATTGCTCTTCTCTGGACCTGCTCCAGCACCTCAATATTCATCCTGAACTGAGGGGCCCAGTGTCTGTCCTTGCAAGTAGTTGGGACCTGCAACCACACGTGTTCTGGAGCATCTCATAGTTTGATGTGGATTAATACGAAATTAAACGTTTCTGTGGGGGTTTGTAACTTTCTAGCCAGCTCTAAGCCACAGTACCTGCAGGCTACAAATTTGTTTTTCAGTTCCCACCTTCATCCCAGAATTTCAGAATCAATCAGTTTGGAAAAGATCTCTGAAATCTGAAGTACAACCTCTGACCTAACACCATCACATCAACTGGACAATGGCACTAAGTGCCACATCCAGTCTCTCCTTAAATGCCTCAAGTGACAGTGACTCCACCACTTTCCTGTGCAGTCCACTCCAGTGCCTAATTATCCTTTCCATGAAGAAATTATTCCTGATGTCTAACCTCAACTTCTCCTAGCACAGCTTGAGACTATCCTGGTGACATCTTCCTTGCCCTGCTTCTCTGAGCAAGGCAATGGACACCTGGAAATCCCAGAGAAACAGCCAGCAAAGCCACATGTTGGTGCTGCATTGACAAAGGGGGAGAGAGTAGTTACCTTTTAAAGGAGATGGCACGGAATATTTGCCTTGCTGACAAAGTTTTGCAACATTGAAAGCAATTAAAATGGGGTTTTATAGTGGAAAGTGTTGAGCAACTGTCTCAGGCATAGGTGTAACCCTCAGCTCCACCTATAATAAACCCAACTGTTTCTCTCCTGCAGAGAAACACAATCTGATTAGAATACTGATCCCAGCAAACCTTGTCACAGTGGCAGATTTAGGAAACCTGAACTGTGACAGAAAAAGGAAGGGCAAAACGGAAAAACAAACTCTAGAGATGTTGATGTAGAGGTATTGCAAGGAAATGTGGCACTTTACAGCAGAAATGCTGATTGTCAGCAATCAGTCCATCACCAGTTGTACGTGCAGAGAGACAAAGGCTTCTTCCCTCCTCCTCCAAATCAGCCAGTGGCCAAAGCAGCCACTCAGTCCCAGCATGTTAAGGCAAGTGTTCAGTTCTGCCATGGGAAGTTCTTTTCAGACAGTGACTGCTTGCCAGGGAGTTTCAAAACCAAACCTATTTGTTTAGCGAGTGCTCCAGCATCTTCAGCTTGGTGCTGCATGTCCCTTTTCCACGCTGTGCAGCATCAGGCTGGGGTGCCTGACACACTGTGCCTCCACAGCCTTTCAAAGACACAGCTTTGTCCTTATAGTTCTATGGCAAAAGTGTTTGGAAACACTCCTGGTCCTGTCCACCAACAGCTTCACCTCCGAGATCTGTGGGGTTTGTTCACACTTGAAAGCTAATTTTGATTAAGGGAGGATGTGCATTACAAGCAGAGTAGGAATCCCAAAACATCTCAGGGCAAATAAGCCTCAAATTATCAAAACAATCGATTAAACATACTGTCATCAATGGGAAGTCAGTGAAGAAGGGAAATAAGTGTCCTCAAGAAAGAAGGCCACACATCCAGGCATCAGCAGGGACAATGCAGGTTTGGGTTAACCCTCAGCCACAGGGAGATGTGGACATGGAAACACATGGAGATGGTGCATTTCACATCCTTTTTTCTGCAGCTTCCTTGTTAAATATTAATTGTGATCATTATTAGATGGCACACCCCATCACACTGTGTCCAAGGCTGTGCAAACATGGAATAGAAAGATTTCTGCCCTAAAGAGTTTGCAGTGTCAGGCTCTCCCTTTTCCCTGATACAAGTGAGCCAGGCACCACTTTGCAAAATGGGAAACATCCAAATCTTCCTGAATCTGAATAACAAAGATTTTCTTCTATGGTCTGGCTCATCTCAAAAGATGGACATTTGGAGTTCTATTGGCAGTGACAGTGTATTTTGAGCTGCTGGCACAGAAGAGGGGAAGATATTGTGAAAGAGATGGAGTCACACACATTTATTTAATATATATAAAAAAAACCATTAAAAAAGCAGACATTGGTAACACTGATAAGGCTGTAATGAAAAACATGGTAATGCTGAAACCACATGAATTTTAACCAGAACCTTGAAGAAAAGCAGTTCAAGAGAAAAAGGAATCCATAAATAATGAGGAACATGGCAAAAGCTGAATAAGTAGAAATAGCCAGTCTGTTAAAAGGCTGAATAAGCATGTTCTTTGTAATGGCATGGAAAGGAAAAGACACAACAGGCTGTATCCTCCGCTCCAGTGATAATTTCCCTGGGAGCTGCACCCATTCAGCTGAGGCAGCTCAGGGGCTCAGCCACAGCCACATAAAATAAAGTTTTGAAAATCTCTCTTGGTCATAGTTGTGAAAACTTAAAACTTGAGTGCTGAGAGTACAAGAGGCTTTCCACAGGAAGCCAGAAAGTTTCTTAAAAATCTGCTTTCTCACAAAGTCTAGATAGAATCAGAGGATCACAGAATCCTTAAGGGGGGGAAAAGAACTTTAGTATCATCATGTCCAACTGTCAATCCAGCACCACGTTCACTGCTAAAATATGTCCTCAAGTGCCATGATGTACCTCTCTGCTGAATCCTGAAATCTTGTAATTCCAGGTACGATTTCTGGCACTAGAAACTCCCATTCCTGGAGCAGAGTAGAGACAAGCAGGAGGTTGTGCTCAGGGCAGAAACTCCCATTCCTGGAGCAGAGTAGGGACAAGCAGGAGGTTGTGCTCAGGACAAAAAAAATATTTGGCCCAAATTAGCTCACTTTTATATCAAACAACACCTTCCTCATGATGGAAGTCCATGGTTTTCCTGCATATCCATAGCAGGGAAGATGGGGCTGAATCAGGTTGGACTCACAGCTTCAATCCTTCACACACTTGTATGGATTTGGGAAGCTCTGTAGGGGGATACCATGGAGTCTCACATGTAGAAATCCACTCCTGCTGAGGGTTGGATATCCACAAACTTCAGCTGTGTTCCAGCAGCAGATATGAAGGAACTCTGTTTTCCCAGTGCCTGTGCACCATCATGCTGCTACCAGTTGATCTGTCAGCAATCAATGATGCTTTATATCCTAATAAACATTTATTTGTCAAACTTGGCCACAAGAGTGTCTTATTTAGAATTAATTACCATCTCTGGGTTTAGCTTTGTGTACAGCAACATGGCAAGTTACCCTTGTACTCTTTGGACCACATTTCTCTCTACAGATATCAGTACTTCTATCAGAGATCAATTCAGTGACTTGTGTGAGGCTTCTTTCTGGAAATTCAGGTCAATAGAATCTAATTATACTTACTGTGCAAGATGAGAATTGAGATGTGAGTAAAATTGAACCTGTCTGAGTCCTTCCTTGGTACCTTCCCTCTGTCCCCAGGATCTCACCTTCCACAAGAGGCTGAGCAGGATGGATGTGCAAGAGGCAGGGCAAAGGGATGCTCCTCACAGCCCACAGTATAAGGGATATTTCCCTTTAGATATTCCCCAGGCCAAGTCAGAAAGTCAAACAGATCTCTACTGCCCAGGTTAGATGTTAGATGTTGCTGATGTTGGGTAAATTAACTTCATTCTTTACCGAATTAAATGCTATTGATCCAGCAGCATGGATATTTCCCTTTAGATATTCCCCAGGCCAAGTCAGAAAGTCAAACAGATCTCTACTGCCCAGGTTAGATGTTAGATGTTGCTGATGTTGGGTAAATTAACTTCATTCTTTACCGAATTAAATGCTATTGATCCAGCAGCATAGTGTTTCCCCAAGGCAGCACCAGTTCCCTTTCCATTTTGCTGGCATTGTGGATGAACAGAGGACTGTTCACTGGGGCATGCACATGCATTTTTCAAGCATTCCTGATGACACATCTGCACTGTGCCCCATAGCATTGGGCAGAGCCACCAGGGCTGGCAGAGGTCACAGCACAAGGACAACTGCCCTGACACCCAAGGTGCAACATCCTCGTGGTGCAGCACAGAGCTCAGGCATCTACTGACCCTGGGAATGGGCTCAGGACACTTCAGCCCTGTAAAAAAAATCCCTGGGTTTTAACTTTATGACTTATGGCAGCCAGAAACACCTGCAAAATGGAGGAAAAAAAAAAAGAAAAACAAACAAACAGAAAATCCCAACCAAATAAAAGCCACTGTGTAAAACAGACTGTCAGCTCTTTTCACTGATACACTAGAGACTGTTCCAAACCAATTCAGCATGTCACTGTCTCTAGCTTTGTAAAATTGGCACCTCTGGTCCAGCAAATATTTATAAGCACATATTACTTGCTGGGACAATCTCCTGTACTGAATGTAACAAAGTCCTGTTCACTGGTCCCTAGGCAACCACTAGAACAAACTAATTAGTAACTACAAATTCACACATATCCATCACAACAAGAGTCACATTAATTTTATAGTGTATCTTCTGTGCTGAAAAATTAGCAGCTCAACTTCCTCAAAACAAATGATACTAATTTACAGATTGGTTTTAAAAATAAGTATGAAAAAAGATCTCATCATGAAATTCCACAATAAAGTTATAAAACGGATAGGATATTTGAGCATGAAAAAAAAGAAAAAAAAAATCTGATCCTGTCCCAGATCCTGTCCCAGATGGAGTTGGGAAGTTTGGCTCTGGATCTGAAGGCAGCAACACAAGAAATCCCCGACAGGCAGACAAACTAATGTGCCTCCCTCATCAGCTTCTGTGTCAGCTACAGCTGACTCTATTTACTTTTAGCCCAGAGGAGGAACTGGGAGCAGAAGGAAAAGAAAAAAAACCCTTCATTGATATTCACAATGATGTCTTACATGTCCAGCATTATTTTTGTCCAAGGGAGCTCTTTCAGCAAACAGGAGAAAACAAGTGCTGAGGTGGAAGAATAGTCATCAGGAGGGAAGAAAGGACCCTGCTGTGGAGGAAGGGGCTGTGCTGCTCTGTATTAAAGTACCATGAATCATTTTGCTTACTGTGTATCGGAAAAGCAAGGTGGACTCAGCCTAGGCACTATTTAACCCTAACTAAGCTCAACGCCTAGTTCAACATCTCAAATGATGAAGGCAGATTGGTTGAAATTGCAGCTAAGAGTAACAGTTCCCGCACCCTGATGGTGAAAATCCCTACTTGTCCCCATTTCATGCAAAACAAATCATGTCCTGAACCCAAAGCACAACCCTGCTGCAAACCATGGGTGAAAACCAAGCCACTGAGCTTTGGCACGGGAGAACTCAAGGCTGGGTGTCTGCCTGGCTGGGTTGGCTGTGTCAGTGTTTCCCAAGCATCGAGCACAAACACCCCCAGCCCCATCCATCCGGCCCCACGGCCAAGGGCAGGCAGCAGGAAGGAGCTCTGCCAGCTGGCTGCCTGCTAAGGGCTTCCAGCAGGGCCCCTTTCACATTTCCATTGAGTCCCCATCACCAGGGATGGGAACCTGGCTGGGAGGGTACAAGGAGAAGACACTTTACCTGTGCTCGGCCACTTTAGATGCAAAGCACACTTGTATTTTTCCAGGCTTGTCATTCAGAAGTGGATTTTGCAGGTTTTCTTTCCTCATTTACACGTAGGGAGGGTTTCTCCTTGGCTGAGAGAGCTCAATTTTGGCTCCAAGCATGACATTTACACTGGTGGGAATAACATCCAAGAAGGCACAACTCACAGGAAACTTCTAATTGTCCAAGATGTGATTCATTGGTAGGTTCACACTCTCTGAATTCAAACAGCAGCACCAAAAAAAAAAAAAAAAAAAAAAAAAAAATCACTGAAACCCACAGGCTGGTCTGACAAGGAAGGGCCTCAGGAACCCTGATGTGCTGGTAGGGGGTGGCCAGAGCTTCTTAAAAACTTCTGCAGCCCCTCAGGTGCAGACATGGGTCTGCTGATGGCACAGCTCAAACTGGGTCCAGCTGAGCTCTCCTCCCTCAATGGCTCTCCAGATGCAACCACTTGTTTTTTGGCAGGGCTTTGCACAGGCCAGAAACAGTCCTTCTCTGGGAGAGTGGAGATAAGGGGAGTGAAGACTGGGACAGGAAGGAGTGGGATGAGGAAGGAACCATGAACCTCCAATTTCCTCAAACTAATCACAAAATCATAGACTCATAGAATCATAAAATCATACAACAGTTTGGGTGGGAAGTTCTAGTCCATCCAACTGCAATTAGCAGGCACATCTTCAACTAGACCAGGTTGCCCAGAGCCTCATACAACCTGACCTTGAACACTTAGAGGAATGGGACATTTAGCACCTCTCTGGACAACTTATTTCAGTGTTTTACCACCCTTAGTGTAATTTTTCCCCCCTTCTAGATACACTGAATCAACCCTCTTTTACTTTAAAAGCATCACCCCTTGCCCTGGCACTACAGGCCCTACTAGAATGTCTGTTCCTTTCTTTCTTGTAGCCCCTTTATGTCCTGCAAGGCTGCTATAAGGTCTCCCTAGAGCTTTCTTTTCTCCAGGCTGAACAGCCCCAACTCTTAGATGCTGTAAACACAAATCATCCACTCCAGAAGCAAAGAGCAGAGATCTGGGAGGATTTCAGGCAGCAAAAGGGATGAACCTCAGAGGGAGCCTCAACTCCTGCCTCCAAATTAAAGTCTGGAGAGAGGCTTGTTGTGACTTACCATCAGCTCTGCCTTGCCAAGACTCTCCACTCTCCCAGTGCCTGCAGCAATGTGGATTGTTTTCCTAAACTATTCCTCTTCCCATCTGTTCAACAAACTCATGAATTTGTGATCATAGACAATGGCCCCATGGACTTCCCAGCACTGCTTCTCCAGGTAGCACTGGAGGAGAGTCTCCTGCACATATCACTCAGAGGTGACTGGAAAGCCAGACAAGGGCAGCTGGGGAAGAGATTTCATCCCACCAAGCCTGAACAAGAGAGTGGTCACCCACCTCTTGTTAGGGTTGTGCCATGGACCACTTGATGATGCCCAAGCAAGCTCAACCCTCTATCCAGTTGTGGAGGGGAATTGACACACTCCCAGGAGAGAGGCATTGTGAAATTGGGTTTTCCAGATTTGCAGGCACCAAAGTGGCAAAATGCAATGGTTGGAAACTAGAAAAAAGCCATCCATGGAAGTGCTCAAATCAGCTCTGGAAATTCTTCTAGCCCAGAGAGGGATGAGTACAGAGAGACCCTATGCCAAGTGTCAGAGAGGAGGCACAAGTGTCCTTTCAGCCATGGTGAACTTTATCAGGTTTTCAGTAGGAAAAAAAGATTATCTGCTCAAACAGCAGCCTTGAGAGGCTGCACATGCTCTCACTGCTGCAGGCAAACACAAGTGGAAGGGCTTTTTCCTATCCTTTGTATGTGCAGCCACTATTTAATGTAAATGTACTTACCAGAAATTGAATAACTCCCACGTGAGTAATTTTATACCCATCCAACACTTAAATTATGAATGCAATAATCTGCAGCACCACGACTTACAAGGCAAGGCTAGAATTCCCGAGGCAAGAAAACTCTATTTTTAGACCTTTCAAGCTGAGATTTTTCACTAGATGTAGAAATTTGCTTCCTTCTGCTGCCTTGGTGTTAATTTGCATTAAGAGTTTGGGGGTTTTGTTTCTCTGATTTTTTGGGTGGCACCTGGTCAGGCAAAACAAAACAGCTAATTTCGGGGTGAAGAAGGAGACCCTGTGTAAGCACACAGCTCTGCCTGGGTCAGGGATTACCTAATGGGGTTATTCTGAGACAGAGGAATTATGAAATTGGTTGTTCCTCTGGCTGTAACCTGCCTCAGGAGTGGTGTATCCTCCTCGAGCAGGGGCTGTACTCAAAGCATTCCAGCTTTATCCCATGTAGCTGTCAGCAGCTGTACAGTGCTGCTGTCTAGGAGATGCTCCTGGCTCATATTTGCAAATGCCATTTAAATTCATGGGTTATTTTCTTTTCTATGTTTTTTGAGAGTTTTCTCCTATTGCAGGGACTTGGTGTTTGGCTTGCTCTTCTCCTGTGTGTGGTACCCATGAGAGGCCAAAACACAGTGCAAAATTTTTGTTACCCACTTTTGTGTGGCAGTAGCAGAAAATAAATGAGAGAAAAGGATCAGATACACCACAAAACCCAGAAGCTCCTTTCTGCTGGGCCCCACGAGGGTTCTGTGTCATGCAGAGCACAGAGGCAGCACTAGTTCAGGATGAGCAGCTCAAAGTTGTATCACTTTTGGCATCACATAAAGGCATTTATCAGCAGAGCTCATAACTGTTTGGCAAGATGTGATGCTCCTTCCCAATCAAGACTGTAGATGCTCCTTCCCAATCAGGACTGTAGAGTAATGCTTTCCATGGCAAGCTCTGTCTGGTATTACAGTGGAATGAGAAATCCCAGCCCTGGCACTCTCTTCTCTTGACAAATCACCCTAGAGCCATTTCTTAATCAAATGTTGCCAAAAAGGGAGTGTTAACACCAGCTCACCTGCCCAAACCCAGCTGTGTGGTGAGAGTTAAGGACAGTTAATTTGCCTCTGAATATCATCCATGGACCATGTACAGAAAGGGATGCCCCATGAACATGTAGAAAGGCTCTAGCAGACTAGATGGACCTTAATTTCCTCCCTTCAGCAAAGCAATGCTCTGAAGTCCTTTCCTTGAAGTCATCAGGCTTCAGTTGTATTTGAGGGGGGAAGAAAACCACCCCACAAAAATAGAAAAATATCATGGCAAATGGAGATGCATTTCTTTTAAAATATCTGTTTTGAGAAATAACAGCAAAAAAAAATTACACAAAGATCAAAGAGAAAGGAGCCTGTGCTCAAGGATAACTCAAAAATAATATGGGGCAGTTGCTGAGCAACTCTCCACTGCAAAGTATTTCTATACTCTGTATCTCACCTCATCTGCACAAGAGGGATGTTGTCTAAGGCAAGTCAGAGAAAAATTCGTATGATTGCCTGAGTACAATTAGATCTAAGGTCTTTGCAAACAGCCCCTATCAATCAGGCTCAAGCCATTGATCTTACATCTAAAGCACTTATTGAAAAATAAATTATGTTTTTTTGATCTAATCAACTATTAAGGACTCTCTTCTGCCTTTTTGAGACTGGGTAAGTAAAATTCTTTCATCAGTACTTGCTTAATAATTATGCTGGACACACAGTTGACCAAATCCTGAGTGCAAAGCAAAGTGATGACTCAGAAACCAAAGGTTGATGTCTTTTTCTCTGGTCTTATTTTTTTCCTGTTGGAATAACTATTCCTTAACCAGGCATACACACAATTTGGTGCACAGTGCTAAATGCATTCCAATAATCAGAGTATTGTCTGTTATCTGCCTAGAGCTGCAAAGGGATATGTGCCACAGGGATCAGAGTGGTACCTGAGGATTTCACCTTTCTCCCCCCACAGTGGGTTCATCCTTGTCTTGCTTTTGTGCAGCTGTTGGCACTCGGGTCCAGATGCATTTGTCCTCTGAGAAGGGACAGTGAGTATCCACCCGTGGGGATCCTCCAGCATCAAGATTGCACTGAGGCTATCAGATGGCATTTGGCCTTGGGAAGGACCCAGAGGAGCAGATGCCATGACAACTCCATAACAGGACCCAGGTCAGGTGGTTGGCATCCTTCACTCCTGCTGGGGTCTCTGGGGAGGTGTTTAGATCTCTGATAACCACGGAAATATGTTGCTTCACCTCATTTTGTCACAGAGGTGAATAAACTTGAGGTTTTGGAAAGTGAGAAATTAACAAGACTGTGTTGGGGCTGAGAAGGTGAGCTGGGCAGGGAAGGTCTGTGTGTTCAGCTCTCTGCCAACACACATCTAGGGCACAAGGGCATGGCCCCAACTGCAACCTCTTGTCATACACGGAGCAACAGAGGGGAAGAGCCCAGAGCTCTCCTGAGCTCCACCCCAGCCCACAAAAATGAGAGGACTCCACTTTCCCATCACCAGCAGAGCAGGATGCAGATGTGGCTCAACACCTCACTGTGCACCCCACTGGGAAGGGTCCCCGTGAGCATCCCAGGAGCAAAGTCAGCCACAGGGTCAGGGACAAGCTGAGCCCCTGTGTCCTTTCTTCCCAGAGGACAGACCTGAGGCAAAACAGATGCCTGACCCACGGGGACATCAGTGTGGCAGGGCTTGCCCTGCTATTTCCCAGGGGGCTTTTTTCAAATACCCTTTTGAAAGCAGCACAGCCAGCTCAGCTCTGCCTCTTGGATGCTGGCAGGCTGCCAGCCTTTAATTAAGTCTGCTGTTATGTGTAATGCTGGTGGCAGCATTTCAGGGCACCAGTGAGGAGGCTGTGGGAATGGGCACAGGAGATCAGGTGGCTGCAGAGCTGTTTAGTGACTTGGATGCTCAGGCTAATATGTCAGAGTAATAGTCTTGGTACTGCCATCCTCACTGGTCAGATTGGCTCGTGAGCCCAGACCCAGCCAAGCCATGGAAAAGCTCCTTTGCCAACAGGGAAGGGGGCAGCCAGGAGGAAAGAGCATTGGTTTGAAACCAAAGTCCTCAATTCATGGCACAAAACCCTCTCTAAAGTCCCCTGGTACCAAGGTGTCTGCCCACAGCATTGATCCAGCTCAGCAAGGCTCAGCATCACATTCACCTACCCCCTGTGCTCATGGGCATCCTGCAGGTCAGGGACTGCCACTGGTCCGTGTCTGGATGAACTGAGCCTGAGCTGAGCTACCACATTGGGTGGAAGGAGCAGCAACTGAGGAAGGAGCAGCTTTAGCATCTCTCACTGTGCTGAAACCCAAACTGCAGGTCAAGTCTGGGCAGTTTTGCCTCCACTTCTGGCTGCTCTACATGCAGCAGCTCAGATTCGTGTCATTCCCCACATGTATCAATAAAATTAGTCTGTGACCAGACACATTTCACTATGACAGAGCAAGTTCTTATTCTTGCAAGTTGTGGCTTGATTTTGGTGAATTCTCCAGCCTCACTTCTCCTCACACAACCTCCTGGGAGCAGAGGTCTGTTCCTCTCCCCTCCAAGGAGCTACTGCCCTTGTGCAACTCCAGGATTGCATTTCACTGCCAATGTGCACTGACCACACACAGGACACGGTGACAAGGCACAGCCAAATGTGTGTCCACCCCAAAACAAGTTCCTAGCAGTGTCCAAGTTCCCTGCACAGTGTCACGGCTGCAGGGGATGCTTTGGAAAATCAGCCTTGCATTGCAAACCACTTCGGGATCCTGCCTGAGATGTGGGGCTCTGCCACCACCAAGTGACCAGCAGGAAGAAGAGGAGAGAACAACCTGCCAAGTGGAACTGCCCAGCTCCCTGCGATTTGTATTCTGCCTCTTGATCTCCATCAGCTCTTCCCTGCTGCCCTGCAGAAGCTAATCGCTCCCTCCTCCCCACAAGGCAGCTGATTTGATCTGCTCTGCTTGCAGATAATGCCACGGGCAGAGCCGCGTTGCAATTAAGTACTTTCCCCGTTCTATGCTAATGAGAAGCAGGAACAGAATGCACAATGGCAGATAATTACAGGCAAGCAATTAGACACAATCCTCACTACTCCTTGTCCTTGCACTGCTTTTCCCACTGCTCCACACTTGCAGTGAGCCTGACACAGAGACTGGAGCTGTGAAGTTGATGAGCAGAGCAATAAATAAGCTCTTTGAAGCACATCCTGAGCTCCATCAGCCCTGATCATACCAGGGGACTGCTGGCCAGGGCAGTGACCAGGAGGTTGACTTCAGGTGATCTGAGCTGCTAAAATTAGTATCATTAAAAAGCCCAACTTAATCATCATCGACTTAAAAAAATATCATGGAGTATTTCCTGCTTGTTTTCAAAAGGGCCTGTAACCTGATAAAACTTTTTGCAATCCAGCTGCTATAAATAGCAACTCATGTTCTTTCCCAATCACTCACCTTTGTTGCTCAATACCAAGTAT
This sequence comes from Acanthisitta chloris, assembly GCF_000695815.1. Taxonomy (NCBI): domain Eukaryota; kingdom Metazoa; phylum Chordata; class Aves; order Passeriformes; family Acanthisittidae; genus Acanthisitta; species Acanthisitta chloris. The sequence continues at coordinate 8,619 of NW_008652265.1, read as the reverse complement.
CTATTTAGGAACTGCTTTTCAAAACACTTGTGCACTTGGCACAATTAATTTGTGGAAGTCTGGGGTGTGTGCCAATGCCCAAAAAAAGGGCTGGGACAGGCTGGAGAGATCACACACATAACATCGACATGTGCAAACATATAGGCACATTTTCATACATGCAATCTCAGAAGGGATTGCTTAGAAACTGGTGAATTCCTTTGAAAGAATGCCATAATATTCTTAAATGGCAAGTGTCACATGAAATGTTAATCAGAATCACTTCCCTCTTCTTCCCAACCTGCCTGCAAACCAGTGGGATCTGCCAAGCTTGGCTGTGGGTGCTGGGAACAGCATCAGCTGCATCTGATGCATTATTAACAACTGGAATTATTAACTCTGCCTCAGAAATCTGCTCTGTGCCTCCACACACAGCTGTTTGCAAAAGTATTTGGACAATTCATCTCGTACCAGATCCCTCCCTTTTTTAATGCACCATGTCATGCTGCCAGACAGCACTGATGGGCAGCAGAAAGCAAGGAGAAAGGGAAATCATATCTGAAGTGACAGGCAGAGCCTTTCCCACAAACCAGCTCAGTCACAGCATTAAAGGAGAGCAAGACAAGGCGAGAATAGAAGAGAGAAGTGAGGAAGGTGACTATCCCATCTCCTCCCTTTCTGCCAAAGCTTTTAGCCACCAAGGAGATGCTAAAGGCAACAAGTGCTGATTTGGTCCCCTCCTGCATTCCCAGTTACCCTGGCTGTGCTTCTCCAGCTGGCCCCAGCACCAGTGGGAGCATCATTGCTTTTTGTCTTCTTCAGCATCTGGTTGGGAAGTAGGAAACCCCCCCAGTGTATGAAGCAGAGAGATACCCCTGGGCCCAAGGAGCTGTATAACCACAGGAAACTTTGGCATCCTCGCTCCACATTCAGGTCTGTATCTCAGCCCTATTTTTGCTGCTCTTGTCTTTTCTTCCAAGCAAATTACTGAGGAATCCTCCACCCACCCAGCACCAACAAAACCAACCTTCATCAGATAATGCCACCTGCGAAAATTGCACGGCAGAGTTTTTTGTGTGGTTGACATTCATTTTCAAGCTTCGTGGTGTCTTGTAGGCCCTGTGAAAAAAAAGAGAGAACAAAAGAGACAGGTGGGGAATAATTTCTTGCTTCCCCTTCCCTGCTAGCAGGAGGTGTTTCACAGCCTCCGCATGAAGGAGAGGTGTGGGAAGTGACAAGGTAAGAGGAGTTTCTGTGGCCACTGCTTTTGGGATAAGCACATACAGTTTATCATGCAGCCCAAAAGGAGACCTGGCTCCTGGCATCCCCCAAATTCTTGCTTCTATACACTCTGGCACAACAGTGTGCAGGAAAATCACTGATGGACCATCACCCCCCGGAGGTGCTGGATCTGAGCAGTGATCCTGCCACGCTGAGGCAGAGAACAACCAGGGGAATGACAGCAAACACCCTCCAGAAGGAAGACCCAGCTCCTGCACATCTTCTTTTCCTACAGTTCCTGTGTGATTCAGCCCCTTCCTTCACACTGGATCTGTCTAGTGTTCCTTGTCCTCAAATTCTCCCAGCACCCCAATTCCACCTCTGGCTTAGGCAGAGATCAGCACTGGCAGGACATGATTATTTATTGCAGAGGGCAAGAATTTCAGTTTTCCTTTTCCCCATTATTTTTTCCAGTGTGTTCTGAACTCAGATCACAGCAGCTGTTATACCCAGTGGCAGCTCTGTAGTGTTTGGAGTCCCTGAGACAGCTTAGCTGAGTGGTTTCACAAGATGAGGAATCTCATAAACACAGTCAGGAAAATGAGAATCCTGTTACTTACAGGCACAGCAAACTCCCTCTCTTTACAGAGGAATGGGGCAGAAATCTCAGCAAACACCAGGCTGGCTGATGAGATGGATTTTGTTGCTAAAATATTTGCTGCAAGTTGTTCCAATAAAGAGACCTGCTGGAGGTTTCAGCTCCTCTCCAGACCCACAAGGGCTCTGGTCCCTTTGCCCTGCACTATCTTTGTCTGCACAAATCTAATTCCAAATAACTGGCTTGTCTAGAGGCCAAACCACCCCCAGAAACATAGATTTGGGCTTAGAAGAGGAAGACAGTAAATAACAGCACAGGCAAAAACATCCTGAGCATTATTGTGGCTTCGCCTGCAGTGAGCTGATGCTTCCTAAATGCTTTGTCTTCCTCCTGTCACTGTGTCCCTTTTAATTCCTCTTCCCCTTCCTTTTGTAGTCAGATGCCTGACATACTCTCTATTAGTTTGTGCTGCCTTATAAGAAACATCAAAAGGAAGCCTGAAAAGATGACGAATCGGAGATCAAGACCCAGAGCAGCCACTAATAGAAAAGAATACATTAGGCACACCAAGGCTCAATAGGAAATACATTTTCCATCTGCCTTTGTTAGACAGATCTAAGGGCAGGCTTGGCATTGTCACGAGCAGACAGAGATGGGGTTGAGACACGTTTTTTATTAGACAAGCCAGGAGTCATGGAAAATCCTTGTACAGATGAAGGTCTTTCTAAATTAGAGTGATCTGGAGACTGCAGGTCATGCTTTGGAAGGCAATGGGCAGGCAGGGAGAGCAGCATCTCTCTACTAGAAAACCCATAACCAGGGAGCTGAGCAGAATCCAACCTCTTCAAACATGGAGAAGGGTCACAGTAACTCACAGGGGATGAGAGGGAACATGGCAGAGCTGATGAAGACTGGAAGGACTGAGGGATGTATTTGCCTCTCCCCAAGAGTAGTACTTTCCTCTGGAGAAAATGTGCTTGGTAGCTGATGTTGAAGCTGTTGCACCTTACAGCCTTTCACAGAGTGCCCTTGAGAGGGTTTTTAGAGACACAGACACTTGAAATTTCTGCTAAGAATGACACTAGCATCATCTCTGGTAACTCTTGCCTGACCTTCACCCACACAATGCCTTGGGATGGATCTGCAGGTCAGCCCAGAGTGCCTGACTGACAAAGGTGCAGTCACAGCCCATACAGAGACTCTTTGGGGAGGCAGTTTTGGTCCAGCCCAGCATGTCCTGCCTGCACCTCTGCTTGAATCTCCCCAGCATCTCCTCCCTGTCCTCCCAGGCAGCAGAGCAGTGTTGTCCTGTCCTCCCCCCTTGGGGACAAACTGCAAGGTTCAGATGAGGTCTGCAGCCAGCACAGATGTCACCAGTGGCAAGCCATGGGCTCTGTGAGTGTGGTGTCTGAACAGGTGCTGTGTATGAACAGGATTCTCTTCTGTTTCTCACACCTGGCTCAGGTAAAGCATCCTCTACCCTAAAGAGGTGCAGCCCAGACTAGAACAGCAGAAATTGCCCTGTCTGCATGGCAGAAGGACTTCTCCTGGGGAGGGTGTCTTGGTGAACAAGAATGCTGTCTAAAGGACCTAGACAGATGCTGCTGCATCATTTCACAGAAGCCACTGGAGAGGGAGAGAATAGCAACAAGCTTCAGTCCCTCTTGGCTAGACACTGCCCAGCAGTCTGGAGACACCAGGCTTCATTATCAGAGGCTTTGCAGAAGCCAAATGATCAAATAAACAAGTTAAAGCAAGCTAGACTTCTTAATCTCAGACACAGAGAGATTGTTTGCCTTCTGTTCTCCAGAGAAATATGTTTCCTTCTATTCTGTGTTGCTTTTACAACCACTTATTCTTGGGGAAGAGGTACCAGACAGCAGAACCAAGCTTTGACCTACAGAAAAGCTCCTCAAATACTGTGCCTGATGGGAGTGTTTGGGAACAGCTTCTGCTCTCAACTGCCCTGTCATGACTCTGAAGGAACTCTCTTGGTTCAGTTAAGTTGTGCAGAGACCAGAGCAAAGTTGTCTATATTTCTGTTTGGAAGAGATTTGACAACAATGAGGGCTACATCTTCCTCCCTGAGGGACACAGTGAATGAAGGTATTTGCATCTCTGTAAGGATGAAGAGAACTGGGCCCACATTGAGCAGTGATAATGAATTAAACTGAATTAAATTTTGATACATATTAGAGATATGTTAGTTACTATATAAAGTAATATACTTAATTAGCCCAGGAAGTCTGTTAAATATTACATGAGGTTACCAATGAGTTCTCTGCCTCTGAGCCCCTGCAGGCAGTGAAGGAGCTGACATTTGTAGGTCTCCTCCCATGAGAACCTGGTGGCAGCTCTGAAGATATCCATGGACTCTACAAATGGGCTTAAACTCTACCCCTCTAATTGCTTAGTGTCATGAAGTTTGCTAAAGTTCGATGGGAAGCTAAGGAGCACACTGTGCCACAGCTTGCAGC
>NW_008652265.1:0-4328 GCF_000695815.1 Acanthisitta chloris | reverse complement strand
CCTACAGCTGCTCCATTTTTCCATCTGCCTGGGAACAGCACTGGCTTCAGTTAGAAATTGTTTAGTCCTTCCCAAATGTCCTCTTGTCACTGCTAACCTACACCACTTACTGCCATTCAGAGTAAGGAACAAAGCTCAGAGCTGCCTCTTAACCTATCCCCTGATGGAGTACCAAATTTAATGGATACTTTTTCAACAGAGCTTTAATATTCACTCCTCCATGTGGCAAAATGCTTCCAGCATCGTTGGTAGCAGCTGCACATGGATACCATGTCTTGATATTCAGACCCTGCAGTCTCTCTCTGAAAACATCTATTGGTCTTAACAGCAGCCACCAACTCAGTCCAAGAGGACAGATGTAGGATGACTGTTGGCTTTATTCTTCTTGTGCTCTGAAACTTTCATTTCAAAAATGCAGTATAGAATTGGCCTTGACAAGAACCAGGTGCTAATTCTGATCAGACAGTTACTTTCTTATTAATGGCATTACTCATCCTGCTCTGCGGTGCTTTCCACCCCCAGAGTCACTAAACTCCATTTTCCTGCTCACAGAAGTGCTGTTGGTTCGCAGAAGGATAGAAATGTGACTTTCTCTGATGACAGGGTGATTTGTAATTTTAAGAAGTTAGTTCCCAAGAAGCCAAAACCAGTCACATCAGTCTGGGACAGGTCCAACTACAAATAGTCTCCCTGTATCAGAGAATGCATTTTTGAACACTTGGGTAGTCTGGATTTGCAGGTTACAGCTACAGCTGAGAACAGAGAGAAAGGGAGAGGAAAGAAGGAAGGAAAATAAAAAAAGAAAAAAGGACTTGTTCTGAACACAGATGGACATTTTTGAGGTCTAGGACTATTCCTGTCATCTTTGTCTTTATCCAACATCAAACTTGCTCAATTATGTCCTTTGCAGTATGGTAGGGAAGAGACCTTCCACCAGCAGCAGAAGCTGTTTTGACACCTGGCTGAGCAGTGAGATGAAACACACCCAGCAATTGATTTCATCACGTCCCATCCAGGTTTGGATTGCCATACTTGTTTTCAGTCCTAATAGCTCTCCAAATTTTGACAAGCAAGTTTTTCTTAGGTTTGTTTTCTAAAGAGAAATATATATCAAAGAGTAGCGTTTCACTGGAAAGGTATCTCCAGCATGAGAAATGCTCCTCTGGCATTTTTGGTGCCCTATCCACTGATGTGACACGTTAAATATTTATACTGAGGGTTTGTGCTGTAGCTTGGTGGTCTGGCAAAGCAGGAGCTCAAGGGTTCCTTGGAAATTTTGCCCTCAGCTTCTCTGGAATCTCTTTTCTCTGCCACACTGCCCTTGCCCTCACCCACATGTGCTGGTAAGTTGTGAGAGGAACTCAAGAAAGGGAATTTTCCAGCCAGAATAAACATTTGCCACGATGAATGGCAGAAGATAAGGAAATAAAACAAAGGCATAGGTTTCACAGTAGCAGATACTTGTGTGTATGCCAGTGCACTTGCAACCCTCATCAGTAAAGACATGAACACAAAGAGGTTTTTTAATCGTCTCTTTCTTTAAAGTTCGTTTCACAGACAGACTGGCTCCATGGGAAGAGGTAAGCAATGGAAAAACAATTCATATAGTAATAACAGCACCTCTCCTGGAGGTTTGGAGCTCGTGCTGCCTCCATCCCTGTGCATCCACACTGCCCCTGGAAGCACAAACCTCTCGATGGGGAAGCTCTGCCTCTGTGTAAATGAAAAGACAGACACACACCAAAAAGAAGGTGTGTAACCATTCATGGTTACTGATGCTCATGTATCTTCTGATTTCCATAACTCTTGATTTTGGGGGACAAGTCTCCTCCCTGTGTAATTACAGTGATGCACCTGTCTCAGAGTGCAAATTCCTCCATGGAATTACAGAATTTAAGGGTTGGAATGGACCTTACAGATTACCCAGTCCCACCCCTCTGCCATGGGCAGAGACACCCTCACTAGATCAGGTTGCTCAAGGTTTTAGCCAACCTGGCTTTGAACACTGCCAGGGTTGGGGCAGCCACAGCCTCCCTGGGCAACCTGGGCCAGTGTCTCACCACCCTTAGAGTAAAACACTTTTTTTCTAATATCTAACCTAAACTTTCCCTCCTTCAATTTGAATCCGTGGAAGGGTGGAAGGAGGCTGATCAACATCCAAGGGATGTTGCTTCTGTCCCTACAGATTATGAATAGCCCCTATATGAACATATATAAGCACATATGGGATATCTACACATGGCATATGTACTGCATAAGCGAGGTCCAAACATTAGCTATCATACCATCTGCTGGCAGGTCTGTATGTGATCTGCTTTAACTACTCCTTTAGGCTGGATGATTTCCTTTGCTTTATTCCTGAAATACATTAGAAATACATTTGTCCTGTCTGCTGAAGCAAGAGAGAAACATCAGGGCCAGGAAGCCTATAATCTGCAGAGCTCTGACATCTCTTATTTCTCTAATGATCCTGGCATTTTATTCTGGATAAACAGTAATTATGATTTGTCCACACTACATTGTTTGCTTTATAAATTAGCTTAGGTACAAAGTACAGTTTTTGCTTTCTATCTGAATAATGACTGACAGCTAATGAACAGCAAAGAGCTCCTAGGGGTAACACTGCAGCATGTGCACCATCATTTGGAGTTTGTAAACATTTAAATGAATACTCATACTTGACTGAATAGCTAGAGATCACAAACAGCTGTAGGATGAAAGTGGTCTGTGGGTTCATTGAACACCATGGGGGATGTTCATGCTGCAGGGAAGGCAACCAGGGGTGAGTTAAATCTGATCATCCTCAAAGCAGCACTGAAGCTATGTACGAAGTTCTTGGAAGCTGTTGTGCCACTGACCAGGAGTTTCTCGCACATGCAGCATCCTCAGCACTCCCATCCACAGCTCCCACGAGCCCACAGTGACATCCTCTGTCGGGACGCGGCAGCAGCGGAGACTGAGCCATCCGCGGAGTGGAGTGACTTGGGGACACTTGTCTGTCTCCCCGTGGAAGGAAACACATCTTTTCAGGTAGCTGCAGGTCTGCCCAGCTGACCAGGCACAGCCTGACTGTCCCTGCAAGGACCTGGGAAAAGAAATCCTGGCTCTAAACACAGAGACAGCACACTGTCTCAGTGCTGGGCACGTTAAGGAGCAGGATGAGGCTGGTCCTTGCTGAGATCACCCTTTCATAGGTCCCACAAAAGCCATCCCTGTGGGACTGCTAAGAAGTGTTCCCACTGCTCAGCTCTGCCGGCTGCAAACGATTTATAGTGATTCAAGAGAGCACTCTCAGCCTCCTCCCAGCAGGATCACCCACTGTGACCAGTACTGTGGCTGTGGGTTTGAAGGAGAATTCTGTGAGGCTGTAGCAGTTCCTGATGTGAAAATAGCTTTTGGAGCAATCAGGAGGTGGCAAAACCCCTGGGCATTAGCTTCAGGCATGTTTCTGGGTTTGCACAATTTTCTTGCTTTTCTATTTCAATCACTGCTCCTCACAGACCTACACAACTGACCAGACTTACTCAGAAAGGTGTTTGGTCAGGGTCTCCAGCCAGCATCATTCCCTGGTTTCCAGTGTTGCTGTGCTGCACATCCCTGTGCTGCTCTCCAGACGTGGTGATTGTGGAGCAGATCCTGCCCTGGTGACACAACATCCATGAGGATGCTTCTACTCCTGAGGTCTGGAGCAAGCACTATGCAGGGGGTTGTACAGTGGTAGGTAACTTCATCCTGGAGTATCACCAGCTGAAGCAAATATTCAGACAAAACTTACCATCTTCAGCTATGAAAAGCTGAACAAGTGGAGGGAGGAGGGAGCATTAATTACCTCACTGGAGCTGTGGCTGGGGGCAAGGACTCCTTGGTTTGCAGACCAAGTGGCCATGAGACTTGGTCTGCTCTAGCACAGTTTTACCTCTTCCTTCTGCTGCCTGAGGAGCACAGGCAAGAACATCACCCTCCATGCTTTGCCTACCCAGGAAGCTTTCCTGGCTGATTCTGAGTAAAAAGCAAGTGAAGTCTTGCCCTCCACTTCTCTTCATTAAGGCACAAACCCCACGGCCGCAGCCATAAGCACTCCCCATGGCTTTTGTCTTGGGGAATGCTCTGAGGAGATACAGGAATGTTGCTGTGCAGAACACAAAGGTATTCGGTGAGAGCTAAAGGATGCTCCTGAGTTGAGAGGGGAAGGAGATGTTCTGGAGTAATGCAGTGATGCTCCCGAGTTGAGAAGGGAAGTGGAAACGTGAGAACACTCAGTGATGTTCTGGAGGGATGCAGAGATGCTTGGGAGGATGCAGGGATGCTCTGGAGGGATGCAGGGATGC